>NW_006400245.1:328311-333621 GCF_000299155.1 Elephantulus edwardii | reverse complement strand
GGGGAAGAAGAACAAACTGGGGAGGAGGGTGGAGAGAATGGTGCAGCAATGGAGTGAAAGCCCAGAATCCCTGTGAATGTTCATTGAAACTAATAAAATTTAATAAAAAAAAATTCTAACCTCTATGTTGTTAAAAAGCAAGACTGATTGCACCTTAAAAAAAATACCCATCGTCACTCTTTCAACTGTGAGTAAAATTTACTATTTTGACTCAATTCTCTGTCAAACAGTTGAATTGTCGTTAGGTGCCACTGCATAAAACTCACACTGATACTATGAACAACCGATATGAAACTTGTTATATCCTAAGCCATCTTCATAATTCCTGACATACTCTGTCCTATTGCTGCAGTCATTGTGTCAGGCTGAAGGTGTTCCAAGGTAGATCATCAGAGGGCACTTACTTTTTTAAATAACTAATCATATAAGATCAAAATGACAGCATTTGTTCAGTCATAAATCTCAAAAGGGAGATGGATGAAAGGGGGCCACATCAAAGTTATACTAATTAACTAATTAATAATATAAAACAAAATATTTAGGAATAGTTAAAATAAAAACCACTTCCTGGTAATTTTTTTAATCAAATCACAAAAAAAGAAAAGGAAAACAATAGTAAGGCAAAAGTCATGAAATAGCTTGCAGGAGTTAAAAGAACAGAGGCAGTGGAGAGATGTGCTGGAGATAAAGAGAAACAATAATTAGAATAAACTATTAGAGCAGCCGACTTTAATTCATGACATTAGCAACATCAGCAGCACAGAGGGACTATAAAGTAGAACTGTGTGCCAAGGAAACAAAAAACCTTCCTACCCTATACGTGCCCTGTACACACACATAATGTGTTCACTGAATACCAGCTTTCTGTCAATATTTGTAATGTTGGCAAACTCTGTTAGATCTCTTCTCAGTACCCCAGAAAGCAAAGAATGAGACACAAAAAGATTATTCTTAAGAGAAGGGCGAGGAAATGGGGACTTCAGCTTCCCCCCCGCACAAGAAGTATACACAACCCAGAAGCCCACAGATCAAGGCAGAGTCTGAAATCGTTGGGATATACCAAATCTACAGGACACATCACCCTCACTTCGGAAACATTACCCCTAAACTCAAGAGACACTGGCCACAGCATAAGACATTGGCAGCACCTTGAAGCGTTTGGAATCACTAAACTCCATTAAGTTTGAAATATAAGCTATCAGCTCAAGGGCTGAACAAGGGTGGGGGGGAGAGGTGTTGAAGGGAGTGGGTGAGAGTGAAAGGGGATGCTGGCGGACGGTGGAGCAGGAAATGGGTGTATCAAGACAATTGTGTTAAGGGCAGGGACAACATTGAAACTATTGGTTAATTCTACAATTGGAGAAATATCTTTCATCTGCTTTATTTCTGTAAAATGCTTGTCTGTCAGATACTTTAAATCTGAGCATTCAGATTAAGATAAACTGGGAAGAAATGCACTTCAAAAATAGCAGGCCTCTGAAAATCCTATGTACAGTATTCAATGACATTTGTTAAATTATTTCACCATAAGCTAATACATTTTCTTCAGAAAGGAATTTGAACCCAGTTAATGTTTAATTTAAAACCTATTTCTGCTATGATAAAAGTAATGAGGATGTAATGGTTAAATAAATACATAAATACATACCTAAATACATACATAAATAAATAAGGCACTTGTTGTATGTTGTCAAATTGACCATGACTCATAGCGACACTATGCATAGTAGCTCTGAACTCTGATCTATCTCAGGCCAATCTCACTGTCTCTGAAACATCTACCCTCATTGCCCCAATTATTGTGTCAATCCATTTCAACCGGGGTCTTTCTCTCCTGTGCTGTCCCTCCATCCTTCCAAGCATGATGTCCTTCTCCTAGAACTAACTGGTCCTTCCTAGCAACATTCAGACAGTGCCTCAAAATCCTTGCCTTCAAGGTACATCTTGGATTCATCCTTTCCGGACAAACCTCTTAGCACTCTTGGAAATCTCTGGTATGTTCAATACTCTTCTCCAGCACAACTCAAAGGCATCAATTCTTCTTCTGCCCTCTTTGGTCATTTTCCAGCTTTATGATGCATGACAGGTAATTTGGAAGACCGTGGCCTGGATCAGGCACACTGTAGTCTCTAAATTGACATTGTTGCTCTTTAGCACTCTAAAGAAGTCCCTGAAAGCAGATTTTCCTAATACAATTTGTCTTTTGATATCCTGACTGCTGGTGCCAAAAATGTTGATTGTGGAACTGAGCAAACGGAAATTATGAACAATCTCAATCTCTTCTATATCTTTCATGATGCTGCCAGTTGGCCCAATGGTGAGAATCTTTTGCCATGCCTCATATCTGAAATCATGTAAATGGAAAAACTATATCAAGGTTTCATAGTATTGGAATATTTTGATATCCATATACAACTAGAGATGTTCCAGGAGTGTCTAGAACCTCTGTATGGTTACTTTCTGGTTTGTTTTCATGTTTTTCACAGACAGTGCCACAGCAATTAATGTTTCATGTATTCTTGATATGTTATTAGGAGGGAGAGTCCCTAAGAAAGGACATCATACTTAGAAAAGCAGAGTGTCAATAAAATAGAAGATGACTTTCAATGACATGAATCCACACAGTTGCAGCAAATATGGCTTTGGTACAACAGGAATTGTGAGGATAGCACAGGATTAGCCAAGGTTTTCATCTGTTATACAAAGGTTGCTGTGAGTTTGGAGTCAGCACTACGGCACATAGCAACGACTGCTTTTTCGGACCACCTTGCTTTACAGAGACTAATGCAGACCATGACATAAGGACCTCACTGAAGAGCTATGACATGGCTTCTATTTTTAGTTCTTTCTAGATCGTTCTTCTCCAGGACAAACACCCTCCACACACCCCCTTCGAACACACACATTCCCATTTTGAAATGTATTTTATTTTGCAAAGCAGGTGCTCCTTCCTCTTTCTGGCCTGGTGTCTATATGACCCGACCATATTAGTCTTGAATTGCCTTAGACTATTTTGGTCTCAGAGCTGGCACAGCCTTGTTGTGCCAGCTGGAGAAAGACAACACACCTGTGGATTTTCTGAGCCAGAACTGGGAGGTGGCTAAGCAAGAGTCCTAATGATTATCTGTGTGTGACAGGAACCTGGCCAGCATGACTTCATCCATTCACTCTTATTCAGCTCTCTGAGGGGGTACAGTAGTATGTTTGTGCAGCTGCCCAGTCTCTGTAGGATAGCAGTATACCTGTGAGCCCCTCCCTGGGCTTCCAGGCAGATGGATGCATTCAAGCTTGGAAAGTTGCAGAAATCTGGCTTTACAGAATGTCTTTGCTGCTTTCTTTCCTCCTCACTTAATGTTTGTAAAATATTGGGATTAAATAAGTTTAGAATATGAGTTTTAAACAGGAAAACTTAAAAACAGATGGATTGTGTCTTTTAGATTTCACCAGTCTTCAAATGCATTATAGGAACCAGAAGTCACTCATTTGACTCTGAGACTTGATTCAGCATTTCTTAAGTTGACAAAGTCCTCACTGATTGTGGATATGTTGAAATTGTCAACTGGGGAAACTATCCCTCTTGTCAGAAGCATACTTTCCTCCCTACTCCACTATATTGTTGCTGCAACTAGAGGTGTGAAATGAGGCTGACTAAGCCTCATGTGCTGTCTCCTGAGCAGAAAATGCTGACCTACTGTCTGGAAGATGTCCTTGGAGTTGTTTTTCTTTGGGATGGGAACAGAGTGCTGAATCACAAGAGGTCCCTGAGTTAGTCTTCTTGGGATCTGAGGCATATCTTCAGAATTAGGAATTCAGGGCAAACATTTACACTTTCAGCTGCTAACCAAGAGCTTGATGAATTTGAAACTACCAAGTAATTCCTTTGTTGAAAGACATGATGATCAGTTTTCATAAAGATTACAGGTGAAGAAGCTCTGCTGCCCGTGTGTCAATATGTTGGACCTCTGGGTCCCATGGCTCCTGCCAGCTTTGCTGCTAAGTCTTCTGAGTAGCCTCCACCAAGCTGCAGCCAAATGTGACTTGTTCTTCACCTGCCTTAAAAGATTCAAATGATGTAATGACAGCTGTTTCCAAGATTAATATCTTCTCCAAACCCTTGAGTATCTTCAGCATCACTGTTCTAATGATCCTGTTCTTATTTTCCATCTTTGGCCTGACCAAGTACTTCTGTGGAAACGCATAAAGTTAGAGCCTCCAGGCCCCCCAGTGGAGCATCAGGGACCACTCCCAGCACTGTGCTCCAATGTCCCATCAGAACAGACCAGGGTATTCACGTATGATCCTCTGCCCCTCCCCCTCCCCCAAAAAAGTGAGATTATTCAGATGCCCACCCTGGGCCTGCCCCTTATGGAGCCTTCACCACGCTACAGCTTCAGACCTGAAGAACATCCTGGGATCCAGACAGGCATTGATAACCCAGCACTCTGAGCCACATTCCACCCAATGTCTCCTGGATTGGCCAGAGACTCTTAGGACATCTGAAATGCTCTCAACCTATCCTTTATGTCTCTGGTAATTCCCTATTCCACCTCAACTTCCTCCCTTGCTCTCAGGACAGGGCTGGAGCCACAGTGGCCTCTTTCACCTCTGAGGTAGTGGCTATTGGAAGGAAATTACCCATAGCCGATGTTATCCTACAGCAGAAGCAGCACACTATGGGAAGGAGACAGCCCACTGCTGGGAGTACATGATTAACAGGACATTCAACCATTTGAGAAGTCATTTTACACTGGTGGGAGACTGATTTGGATGAGCCCTGAGACACTGACTCCCCAGTCCTACTTGAATGAAGCAGGCCCACTGTATCCACTTCAGTGCATGTATAAAACTTATCTACTAAATATCAATTAATTGCTTAAAAAGTATTCACAGCTGGAAAAACAACAACACCCTATATATTACTCTGTTCTACATAGGTTATACATAGGTACAAGCAGAGCGAAAGAAGAATAGATGATTTCTACCAACTCTTATAGTTGGAGATAGATCGAATATGCAATCAAGATCCATTGATAATAATGAGTGACTGGAACGGAAAAGTTGGGAACAGAGAAGAAGAATCAGTAGTTGGAAAATATGGGCTTCGTGACAGAAATGAAGCTGGAGATAGAATGATTGAATTTTGTCCAATCAATGACTTATTAATTGCATATACGTTTTATAAGAAACATAAACACAGGGTATACACATGGATTTCACCTGATGGTATGCATAGGAATCAGATCGATTACATCTGTGGAAAAAAATCGCTGGAGAAGCTCAATATCAGCTGTGAAAACTAGGCCAGGAGCT
>NW_006400245.1:325739-326333 GCF_000299155.1 Elephantulus edwardii | reverse complement strand
GATAGAGCACGGTTTAGGGCTGTTGTACATAGGGTCGCTATGAGTCGCAAACGACTCGACGGCACAGAACAACAACAACAACAGCATATATTACTCTGTTCTGTGGGATGACTATGAGACTTGATAGTGTTTACCAGAAGTCTGAGGCTTAGGACTCAGTTTTGTTCTGTGCAAATGGCTCTCATAGGAAATAAGTTTGTCCCAGACTTCATCACCTCCCTCTCAGAGTGGGGATGGATTGTTCACAGCTGCTTGGTTAGCTAAATGGGACAAAAAGTAACATGTCAATCCAGAACTGAAGATATAACCCAAGAGACCAAACTCTGTTCCTTTATCACATACAAACATGAGATCTGGGTAGAAAGCGAATCTTCTGACCAAAAATTTAAAAAGTAACTGGATACAATATAGTGAATATTCGTCACAGACATTTTCATATTAAGGAAAACATCTATTAAAGCCACAGGGTTGTCATGGACCCAGCTTAATGTGTAATCACTTAGGAAAACACTCTTGTAGATACATGAACTTTCCATAAGTTGCTAAATGGTAGGTCTTTATTTAAAGAGAGCCAAAGACTGATTTGGACTTAAT
>NW_006400245.1:311519-324247 GCF_000299155.1 Elephantulus edwardii | reverse complement strand
TAAAAAAATAAAATAAAAAAAATATTCCTAACCAAAAGTAATTCTGGCATAAATATCCTTACTAGTGAATGCTATCAAATGTTCAGAGTAGAGCTGATGTGAATTCTACTCAAATTATTTCAAAGTAAAGAAAAATCCAGGCAAATAAACCACTCAACAAGAAAAAAATAAAATAATATCTCTCCTGAACATTGATGAAAAACTTCTTAACAACACTCTAGTCAATCAAATTCAACATCATAAAAAAATCATATGTCATGATCATATGGGATTAATATCAGGTAATATGGTCCAGTTAATATGATCCAGTTAATACCAGTTAATATGGTCCCATATTAGAAAAATAATATGTGTAATCCACCACATCAATAAAAGAAAGGCAAATAAAAGGAAAATAATCTAATTCGATACATACAAGGCATAGGACAAAATTCAATACACTTTCCTGATAGAAATACTCAACAAAATAGAAACAGATGAAAACTTTATCATCATAATTAAAAGAATATATGCTACATCAACAACCAATATTACTCTCAATAGACAGAGAAGAATTTATCATGAGGTCATACAATTTGATGGGGGCAGGCTATGAGGGAAATGGGAAGGATCTGGGGTAAAAAACAATGCATCTTAATTTTGTAAATAAACTAGTATAAAAATAATGTAAAATAGAATGCATATGAATGATTGTGTAAAACAATGTAAATGAAAGATTGTATAAAACACTATGTTAATGGAACATAAAGGTATTATTATATGCAAATCAATAAAATATTTTTTAAAAAAGCATTCCTCTTGCCTTTTATTAGCATCCTATTTAATATGATATTGGAAGTCAGAACCACAGCAATAAACCAAGAAAATTAAATAAAAGTCATCTACATTGGCAAACAAGAGGTAAAATTATCTCTATTTTCAGATAATATATCTATTTCCAAAGACTCATAAAATTATTAGATCTGACTTACTGATTCAGAAAAGAGTCACTCATTTACTCATCTGTCATGATGTGGCTCATTGGTCCAGTGGTAAAAATTTTTGTTTCCCTGATGTTCAGATGTAGCCCATATTTAACACTGATCTTCTGTAGCAAGTGTTTTAAGTCTTCACATTTTTCAAGCATGATTGTATCTTCTGAATAACCTAGTGTATCGATGAGCCTTCCTCCAATCCTGATGCCTCTACTTTAAATAGTCCAGCTTCTGGAATGATTTGCTCAAGCATACAGATTGAATAGATATGGAGAGAGAATACAGTCCTGGTGTACATCATTCCTGATTTTAAACCAGGTGAAGGTCCTTTATACTGTTTGGACAACTGCTTCTTGGTCGATGTGACAATCTTAGGAGCCATAATTCCATGAAATTAATAGACTACCAAATATATAACTCAAAAATGCACAATCAACAGAGGATAGACTAGTTGATAGGTACCTCCTATAAACTAAATCCCAAAACAGTAAAAACAAAAACCTCCAAACTGGGGAAAAATATTTAGCAATAACACATCTGACAAAGGACTCATCTCCTACATTTACAGAAATCATCTAACAAGAGACTTTGCTCTAATTTTTAGAGAAACTATTTTTTTCCAACAAGAAAAAGGCAAACAACCCAATTACAAAATGGGCAGAGGACATGAATAGACTCTTTACTAAAGAAGACTTTCATAGAGTCAATAAATATATGAAGAAATTCTCAAATCATTAGATATTAAAACTCATACTCATTGCCTTTAAGTATGAACTGACACAAACTGACCTTCCACTGAATTTTCAAGAGGCTGCAAATAACATTGGAATGTTCATCTTTTTTCCTTAAAACCACTGGTAGATTCAAGTCACCAGACAGGTGCCACTTTTGGATTGACATTACCAGTCCCTATAGACTAAACCAGCAGATCTCCCTCATTAGCTAACGTTGTTGTGATGTGCTTCTGAATTGCTACTGACTCATAGCTGATTCTTGGGCAGGTTTTAAGAAGCTAAAGGATAAACTATGACCTTTTTGTATGGAAGGAGATTGTCCATCTCTTGTGCAGCACCTAGTGGATTTGAAGCAAGAACATTTAAGAGGCAGCATAGATCCTTATCATCAAGACATCAGCACTCCCTAATTAGCTGTTAGAGAGATTCAAATCAGAACAAAAATGAGATATCATCTCATGCCAGCAAGAAAAAGCAATGCTTAATAAAACATCAAAATGCAAATGATGATAAAGGTGTGAAAATAATGTAATTCTCATACAATGTTTGTGAGAATGCAGAGTGCTGCAACCACTATGGAAAGCAAATTGACACTTTTTCATATTCTTGGGAAGTAAAATATCATTTTTTTTCTCATTCCTAGGTATATATCCCAAAGAAATACAAAATACCAGAACTAACATACACCAGTCCTTGTTTATTGCAGCATTATTTGGAAGAGCAAAAAGTTGGAAACACCCCAAGTTCCTATCAGAGAATGGACAGTTAAAATTTTACATTTACACAATGAAGTATTATACATCACAAACAAGAATTTATGAAATACTGCTCAAATAGATGAATCTAGAACTGATTTTGATAAGTGACATAAGTCATTTACAAAGAACACCTCTGGCTTCTTTTTCTTGTTGTTAGGTTCCCTCAAGTTGAGAACAACTCATAGAGAACCTATGAACAAAAGATCTGAACCTTGTTCTATCCTCTGCCATCCTCACATATGCCGACACCTAAGAGCTCATTGCAGCAGTTACCACATCAATACATCTGGTTGAGGATCTTTCTCTCCTTTACTGACCTTCCATCCTTCCCAGCATCATATCCTTTTCCTAGCAAAATGTCCAAAATATATGAGGTGAAGCCTCAACATTCTTGCCTCCATAGAGCATTCTGGCTGCACCCTCTCCAAGACATATCTATTTGTTCTCTTGGATGCCCATGAGATATTCAGTGTTCTTCTCCAACACCACACCTCAAAGGGGTCAATTTTTTTTTTCTGTCACCTTTATATAACTACTGTCAAGCTTTCAGATGCATAGCAAGTAATTGGAAAGACTATGGCCTGAATCAGAAGCACCTTAGTCTTCAAACTGACATGACTACTTCTCAATAATGTGGAAAGGTCCCTACCTGTAGATTTTCCCAGTGTGATGAGTCTCCTTATTTCATGACTGGTAGTACCAAGGGTGTTAATTGTGAATCTAAGCAAGATGAAACTGTTAACAGTATTAATCTGCTCTCTATCCATCATGCTGTTACCTATTGATCCAATGGTAAGAATTTTTGTTTTTCTGATATAAGGAAGACCTATTGACATTACTGTTATTCAAATATACGCTCCTATATCTAACTCCAAAGAGGAAGAAATTGAGAACTTTTACTAAAGTTTGCAGTGAGAAATACATAGAGTTAAGATGCATTCATGATAATTGGTGACTGAAATGCAAAAATAGGAAACAGTGAAGAAGGAATAGAAGTAGTAAAATAGGGGCTTGATAACAGAAATGAGGCTGGAAATAGAATGACTGACTTTTATATTTACAATTATTTATTCATTGTAAAGACCTAAGTGAAGACTTTGCAGGTGGATCTCACTTGATGGGCTGCATAAGAATCAGACTGACAACATTTGTGGAATAAATCATTGGAGAAGCTCAATATTGGCAGTCAAAACTCAACCAGGGGAAGACTGTGTGTCAGATTATCAATTATTCATTAGCAAATTCAAATTGAGGCTGAAGGAAATGAAAATAAGTCCACAGGAACCAAGATAAGATCTTGAATCAATTCCATCTGAACTTCATGATCATCTTAAGAATAGGTTTGAGGCATTGAACATCAATGATTGAAGACCAGGTAAGTTGTGTGATGATGTCAAGGATATCATTCATGAAGAAAGCAAAAGGTCATTACAAAAACAGGGGAGAAAGAAAAATTGAAATGATGTCAGAAAAGACTCTAGAGAGATGTGGAGAAGCCAAAGCAAAATGAAAATATGTCAAAGTGAAAAAGCTGAACAGAAGATTTCAAAGGGCAGTTTGGGATGACAAAGCAAAGTATTATAATGGAATGTGCAAAGGGCTGGAATAGGAATTGTTGTTAGATGCCATCAATTCAACTACGACTCTTAGCAACCTAATGAATAAAAGATCTGAAACTTGCCCTAACCTGTGTCATCGTCATCATTTCTAATATAGTTGAGATTACGATATCAGTCACCTTGTCAATTCATCTCATTAAGGGTCTTCCTCTCTTTCACTGGTCCTCTACTTTTTCAAGTATGATTTCCTTCTCTAAGGACCAGCTTTTCCTAACAACATTCCTATAATGTGTGAGATGAAGCTCACTATCCTTGCCTCCAAGGAGCATCCTGACTTCACTTTCTTCAAAAACGTATCTGTTCATTCATTTGGCAGTCCATAAGATATTCAGTACTCTTCTCCAATACTCAAAAGCATCAATTTTTCTGTCATTCATTCCTAGTTATTGCCCAACTTTCAGATGCACAATAAGTGATTGAAAAGACCATGGCTTGAATCAGATGCACTTTATTAATTTATCTGTTCTTTGTTCCATAATAACTTGGAAAGATCCTTGACAGCAGATTTTTTTTATAAGAAACATAAACACAGACTATACACATGGGTTTTACCTGATGGTATGCACAGGAAGCAGACCAATTACCTTTGTGAAAAGAAAACAATATCCAAGTTCAAACTAAAACAAATATGGTTAAATCAAACCCACAGGAATCAAAATTTGACCTTGATTCTATTCCACCTGAATTTAAAAATTATCTCAGTAATAGATTTGAAGTCTTTACTATTAATGAGCCAAGACCAGATGAGCTGTAGAAGAATATCAAGAATATCATCCATGAAGAATGCAAAATGTTATCACAAAGACAGAAGAGGAAGAAAAGAGCAAGGTGGATGTCAGAAGGGACTGAATATTGCACCAGAATGCTAAGAAGACAAAGGAAAGGGAAAGAATCAAGAAATTAAGGAGCTGAACAGAAGATTTCAAGGGGCAGCATGGGGAGACAAAGCAAAATATTATCATGAAATATGAAAAGAGGTAGAGTCAGAAAATCAAAAGGGTTGAACTCATTCAGTATTTCTTACGCTGAAGAAACTGAATAATAAATTCAAGGCTCAAGTTGCAATATTTAAGGATTCTTTGGGTAGAATATGAAATGATCCAAGAAGCATCAAAAGAAAAAGAAAGAAGTATACAAAGTTACTGTACCAAAAATAATTGGCCAACACAGAATAATTTAAAGAAACAAAGTATTATCAAGAGCCCATGGTGATCAAGGAGAAAGGTCAAGCTGCTCTGAAGGAATTGGCAAAAAACAAGGCCCCAATAATGGACAGCATATCAATTGACATATTTCAACAAACAGATGCTCCCCTCGATGTGCTCACCAAGTTATGTCAAGAAATCTGGAGGGCAACCATCTGACTAACTGACTGGAAGAGATGTATATATTTTCCCATTCCAATAAAAGATGACCCAACAGAATGTGGAAATTACCAGACAATATCATTAATATCACATGCAAGCAAAATCCTGCTAAAAATTATCCAAAAACCAACATATATGCAATAGAATATTGCTGCTATTAGGTGTCCTCTAGTTGGTTCCAAATCGTAGTGACCCTCGGTCTCTGGCTGCATAGGAAGGAAGCATTATGTGCAGGCTGGGTTTAGAAGAGACCATAGTCTTAGGGATATTATAGCTAGTGTTAGATGGATCTTGATGGAAAGTAGAGAGGAACAGAGGAATGTCTATCCATGTTTCATTGACAATTCAAAGGCATTTGACTGTGCAGATCACAACAAACTGTGGCTAACTCTGAGAAGAATGGGAATTCCAGAACACTTGATTGTGCTTATGTGAAATCTATACTTAGACCAGAAGGCAGTTGTCAGAACAGAGCAAGGAAACACTGAATGGTTTAATATCCAGAAATGTGTTCTCCACAGATTCATCCTATCTCCATATTTTTTCAATCTATGTATGGAAGAGCTTATCTGGTAGGGTTGACTCTATGAGGAATAATGTGGCATCAGGATTGGAGGAAGGCTCATCAACAATCTGGGTTATGTATAAGACACAACCTTGCTTGCTGAATCTAAGAAGGATCTGAGGCATTTGCTGCAGAAGATCAAAGACTGCAGCCTTCAGTATGGGTTGAAGCTCAACATTAATAAAACAAAGATTCTCACACTGGGCTGGATATCATCATGATATATGGTGAAGAGATTGAGACTGTTAACAGCTTCAGTTTTCTTGGCTCCACAATCAATACTCTTGGTGCAAGCAATCAGAAAATAAAAAGAAGAATTTCATTGGGAAAATTTGCTTTCAGGGACTTCTTCAGAGTACTGAAGAGCAATGATGTCAGTCTGGAGACAAAGGTGCACCTGATCTTGGCCATGGTCTTCACAATTACTTGCTATGCATCAAAAAGCTGGTATACTTTGGGCATATTGCAAGTAGGGACCAGTCCTTTGAGAGGGACATCATGCTTGGGAAGGTGGAGGGATGACACAAGTGAGGAATACCCTTGATGAGATGGATTGATTCAGTGACTGGGATAATGTGGGTTGGTGTGTCAGAGGCAATGAGGTTGGCTCATAATAGAGCAGGGTGCAGAACTATTGTACTATAGGGTCCCTATGAGTTACAAGTGACTCGATGGCACATAACAATACCAACAATATGCCTTTTGAGTTCTTTTTTGTTTGTTTGTTTTTTCTTTGTGGTTTTCTTTTTTTTTTTTCTTTCTTTGTTGTGTACCATCAAGTAGGATCTCCTCCTTCTTCAGTGGAGCATCTGGTAGATTCTTTTGATTTCTTTACTGCTGGTATAAAGTTAGTTGATTTATGATCCAAGAAAGATTAAATCAATGAGGATACAAAATTTTTCTCTATCTCTCATGAAGTTACCTATCAGTCCAGCGGTGAGGTTACCTATTAATCCAGTGGTGAGGATTTTTGTTCTTTTCACGTTGATATATCATCTTTGGTCTTATGCAGCATCTGTTTCAAAACAATAATCATAAAAATTTAAGTGAAATGTTCACACATAGGTAGAACCAATTTTAGAAGAATATCAGGGGAAGTAGCTAAAGAGAGGGAAGTAAAAATTAATAAATTGATAAGTTTATTAAGGTGAGAAGCACACAAATTTGTGTTAATTGTATTGTTATTGTTAAATGTCATCAAGTAGGTTACCACCCATAGTAATTTTAGGAAAACAAAAGATCTGCATCTTGCTCTATCTTATGTCATCCTCATGATCTCTGTCATGGTCAAGCCTACTTGGAAATCACTATGTCAATCTGTCTCATTGAAGATTTTCCTCTATTTTGACAACCTTCTACCTTTCCCAAGATGATGTCAACCCGCCACCGGAACCCGGCGCCGCCACCGGAGAGCTGGAATTTGAACAACACACAGGACAGCTGAGTCCCAGCCAAAAGACACCAGACAAGCCACTGTGGAACCCACCCACCAGGAGCAAGTAGGGAGCAAGCACCAGCCACCTTGTGACTCCGGAGAGCAACTGATTGCCCCAGGCTCCATGACACCCTGGAGGAGCAACTGCCTCCAGCCACTACCTAATCCCAGAGGAGTGACTGCCAGCTGCCGCGTAACCCTGAGGAGCAACCATTCCCGGCTGTTGTTTAACCCCAGAGAAGCAGTGAACCTACACGGCATGACCCCCCCAGCGGCCTGCCACCACTGTGACCTCACCTGGTGGCACCCAAGATCCGCCCCCTGCCTCCTGGTGGTAGTGTCTTAGCCCTGTGCTCCCCCCTTCCCCAGCCCTGTACTCCTGTGCCCCCCCAGCCCTGTGCTTCCTCCCCCCCCAACCACATGCCTCTGCCACAGCCCTGTGACCCCAGTGGCTCCAAGGGCCACTAGAGAGTCCTTCACACCACACAGAGACCAACCAACACAACGAGCTGTGGATAGTAGGATTTCTAATCAGAACTCTTGTTGCAGCAGTTCCTTTCGGAGGTACAGGAACTCAAAGCGACACAGAGGATCCAGCCATCGCCCGGAGCCACCAGCCAAGCTGCTGTGGGACTAATCTGGCAGGAAAGGCTGGTAGGATCCTGACTGGGTTTTCTGGGGCACTGCCGATTATCTGGGTGAGCACAAGGGTGTGCCCACTGGTGGGGAATTTTGCCGAGCTCTCTTGGGCCATGCTGACTGGCCTGGAATGAGCCAGCCAGTGGTAATCTGTCTGATCTTTTGTGGACTCTGCAGAACAGCCAGAGGTTACTGTGTCACTGGGAATTTAAGTCTGACTTTTCAGTACTAATGGACTCAGGACCCTGCTTGGGCAGGGGCTGCTGCACGAGGGCAGCTGCATAAGTGCCACTGGACAGGCGCCACTGAGTGAATACCACTGGGTGGGAAATGGACAGCAGGAATTTGAATAGGGACCCCAATCGTGAGCACACCCAGGCAGCTGAAGTCCGAGTAAGGTCCCCCAAGTATTTGACCTGCCCTTGTGATCACCCCAACCCTGTGCCTGCCTCACCCCATTTGGCTCCACACTGGTGCCTACATGTCTGGTCAATCAACTTGTCTTTAATTTGGAGCACCTTGACCTGTCTTACCAACAAGAGGTTGCTCTAACAGGCTCTGAACTGACATTTCCCTGAAGTCAGAAGTTCAAAGAAACACACAAGTAGAATAGCTAACCAACTGATCTCTAGAGCATTGTCTTCAGATCAAGAACATATCAATGTCTCGAAGAAAGCAAGTTATCCCACAAAATGCACAAGAGCAAAGCATGATGTCACCCCCAAATGGTGACACCATATCAGTGGATTTCCGGAAGCTAGAAAGTATATTGGAACTTTCTGGCACAGAATTTAAAAGAATGATTAAATATATTCAATAGATAAAAGACAAACTTGATGAATTAGAGGATACTACAAGCAAAAAACAGGAGGATCTCAAAAAAACAATGCAGAACAATTCAGAGAAAACAAATGAGGCATTAGCAACACTGGAAAAACAAGAAAGCATTATCCAAAATATAAGGTCCAATGTTTCAGAGGCTGTCAAAATGATGGAGGGACACAAGAGCAGAGTTGAAGAGATGGAACACAGAAGCAATGAAATTGAAGACAGAATCGTCACCAGTGATCTGATAGAGCAAAAAGCAGACTCAAAAAAGAAGAAAAAAGAAGAAAATCTAAGAATAATGTAGGACACCATCAAGAGAAATAATATGGGCATCATTGGAATCCCAGAAAAGTAAGAAGCAAATAAAGGCATTAAAAAGTCGTGGAAGAATTACTAGAGGAAAACTTCCCAGGCATAATGAAGAATGAGAGAATATATATTCAAGAAGCTCAGTGAACACCATATATTCTAGACCCCAAAAGAAAAACATCAAGGCATATCATAGTTAAATTTGCCAGAAACAAAGATAAGGAGAGAATCCCAAAAGCAGCAAGGGAGAAACAAAGAGTAACCTATAAGGGAGAACAGATAAGAATAAGTGCCAATTACTCAGCAGAAACCATGCAAGCAAGAAGAGAGTGGAAGGACATATATCAAATATTCAAAGAACACAACTGTCAACCAAGAATAGTGTACCCAGCAAAATTATCCATCAAATATGAAGGAGATACCAAGATAGTCCCAGAAAAGCAGAACCTAAGAGAGTTTGGAAAAACCAGACCAGAATTGCACGAAAGACCTGAGACATGTCCTTTTCACAGACATACCACAGAAAGCGGCATGGTCCAAAGCAACAATACCAAAAAGAACTCAACACAATGATAGCAATAAAACCTTGCCTCTCAATAATCGCACTAAATATGAGTGGTTTAAATGCACTGCTGAAGAGAAAGAGAGTAGCAGATTGGATAAAAAAAACAAAATCCATCAATATGTTTTCTACAAAAGACCCACCTGAAAAATGAAGATAAAGACTAAAAGTGAGGGGGGGAGGATATACCAAGCAAATGACAACCAGAAAAAAGCAGGAGTAGTAATATGAATCTCTGATGAAAGAAATGTCAATGTAAAAACCATCACAAAGGACAAAGAAGGTTACTACATAATGTTGAAAGGGTCAATAGAACAAGAGGACATAATAATAATAAATATCTATGCACGAAATGGAAGACCTGCAATATACAAAACTTCAAAAGGAAATAGACAACACTACTATTGTACTTTGAGACTTCAATACACCCCTCTCAAGAAAAGACAGAACTACTAGGAAAAAACTCAACAAAGACACTCAAGACTTAAAACACACAATAAACCAATTAGATCTCATAGATCTTTATAGGCTAATGCACCCCCCAAAAAAACACAGTATACCTTCTTCTCCAATGTTCATGGAACATTCTCCAGACTAGATCACATTCTAGGTCACAAGACAATCATCAATAAATTAAAAAAACAGAAATAAAACAAAGCATCCTTTTAGATTATAATGCTACAAAATTAAAAATAAATAATAAGAAGATAAAGGATAAAAACCCGTACATTTGGAAGCTGAACAACATCTTGCTTGAACATGATTGGGTGCTAGAAGCTGAACAACATCTTGCTTGAACATGATTGGGTGCTAGAAGAAAAAAAAATTCTATCAAACAGTTCCTTGAAACAAATGACAATAAAAACACCACTTACCAAAACCTCTGCGAAACAGCTACAACAGTAAACAGAGGTCAATTTGTAGCAATAAGCAAACACTTCAAAAGGCAGGAAAAACTGACCATTGACTCTCTAACCCAACATCTCCAACAAATTGAAAAAGAACAGCAAGAAACTGACACCCTCTAAAATATTTGAAATTACAAAAATTAGAGCAGAAATAAATGAAATAGAAAACTGAAAAACAATTGGAACTATCAACAAAATTAGGAATTGGTTCTTTTAAAAGGTCAATGAAATCAACAAACCACTAGCAAAACTCACAAAAGGAGAAGACACAAATAATTCGAATAAGAGATGAATTAGGCAACATCACAACAGAATCAACTAAAAGAAAAAAGCTAACATTAGAGTATTATGAAAAACTACTCAAATGAATATGAAAATCTAGAGAAAGGAGGAAAGGGACAAATACTTATAAATTGAAAACCTACCTAAACTGAAACAAACCAAAATTTAACATCTGACCATACCCATTACAAAAGAAGAAATTAAAAAGGTAATACAACAACTTCAGACCAAAAAAAGCCCTGGACCAGATGGTTTTATAAGTGAATTTTATCAAACATTTAGAGAAGAACTGTCACCAATTCTACATAAATTATTTTAGAAAATAGAAAAATATGGAATTCTCCCAGACTCATTCTATGAAGCAAACATATCCTTGATACCAAAGCCAGGAAAGGACACCACCAAAATAGAAAACTATAGGCCAATATCTCTCATGAACATAGACGTAAATATCCTGATTAAAATACTGGCCAATAGAATCCAATGATAAATCAAATAAATAATTCACCATGACCAAATGGGATTTATAACATGTATGCAAGGATGATTCAACATATGGAAAACAATTACTGTAATTTATCACATTACCAAAGCAAAGAACAAGCACCACATGATCCTATCAATTGATGCAGAAAAGACCTTTGACAAAATCCAACACCCTTTCCTCATTAAAACACTCAACAAAATAGGATTAGAGGGGAATTTCTTCAACATAGTAAAAAGTATGTATGCAAACCCGAGAGCCAACATTGTCCTCAATGGAGAGAGGTTAAAGGCATTCCGTTTAAAAGAGGAACTAGGCAAGGATGCCCACTATCACCTCTCTTATTCAATATTGTATTGGAAGACATAGCTATAGCAATAAGAAAAGAGAAGGGAATAAGAGATATACAAATTGGTAAAGAGGAGGTATAATTATCTGTTTATGCAGATGATATGATAGTATACTTAGAAAACCCTAAAGACTCAGCAAAAAAACTATTGGACACAGTGGACCAATTCAGCAAAGTAGCAGGATACAAGATCAATATACAAAAATCAGTTGGATTTCTCTACAGTGACAAAGAGAATTCAGAGCTAGGGCTAAGAAAAAAAATACCCTTCACAACAGCGAATTACAAGATTAAATAGTTAGGGGTAAACTTAACCAGAAGCACAACGGACCTTTTTAAGGAAAATTACAAAACATTACTACAAGAAACAAAAAGAGACCTGGATAAGTGGAAGGACATCACATCCTCACATATAGGAAGACTCAATATTGTGAAAATGGTAATACTACCAAAGGCAATTTACATGTTTAATGCAATCCCAGTAAAAATAGCAAATGCCATTTCTTTTTTTATCAGGCAAATAAAAACAATCTCTATTTATTTGCTCTTTCCAGAAGTTAATGTACAGCAAAATTTTAATATTGTATATAACAGACATATAATTAAGCATACATAGAAAATGAAAACGTATTGAATATTCAGAAACAAAAGTAAAAATAAATAACAATGATAGAACTTTAAAAAATAATGCACATTTTTAGGAGGAAAATATTATTTTAATCATATATACATGCTTTTATACTTAATAGAAAGCCATCTCTTTCAAATTGCACAAAACATGGAACCAATTAAGCATGATTTTTATGGCATGTCCCATTCTTCAAGGAGATGGAAAAGGAAATCTCCAGTTTCACGTGGAATGCAAAGAAGCCCTGAATAAGCAAAGCACTCCTTAAAAATAGAAGAAAGGTAGGA
>NW_006400245.1:302878-309974 GCF_000299155.1 Elephantulus edwardii | reverse complement strand
AGCAATTCCACTACTGGGAATATATCCCAAAGAGACCATAACCAATATCCAAGCAGATATATTCACACCCATGTTTAATGTGGCTTTGTTCACAATAGCAAGGAGTTGGAAACAACCTACGTGCCCATCAACAAATGAATGGTTAGAGAAGCTGTGGTATATTCGCACAATGGAATAATATGCTGCATTGAAAAATTAAGGAACTCATGCAATATTATTCAAAATGGGTGACCCTGGAGGACATTTTGCTGAGTAAGGTATCTCAGTCCCAAAAGGACAAATAGTGCATGGTGCCACTGTTGTAAAACAGGACTGACCTCAGGGTTGGGAGGAGACTGAGAAGGATGGGTTCAATAATGTATACTTTACTGAAACAGATGAGGGGAAAAACTGTTTAATAAGGAAAATTATTAGGTATTTTTGTCATGACAGGAGTCCAGAGTGAAGTCTACATGGTGAAGTGGACCTGGGGGGGAGGGATTGTAAAACAATGAAAGAATTTGTCTTTTACTTTTCCAAAAAGTTAGTGTACTAGGAGGGAGGGTTGGGACGGGAGGAAAGTGCAATTATGAATGAATGGAAATCCGAAGTCTCTGTAAATTTTCATTGAAATTAATAATAAATTTAAAAATATTCATTAAAAAAGAAAAGAAATAAAAATACACTCAAAATAAATGATACGAAGTTTCACCATACTTATCTCTAAGGAACAGCCTGTTTGACTTCCTTCAAGACAGTCTTGTTTGTTCTTTTGGTGTTCCATGAAATATTCAACACTCTTTCCCAACACCACAAATCAAATACATCAATAATTATTCTGTCATCCTTATTTATTGTCTAACTTTCAGGCACACAGAATATTATTGAAAAAGTCTATGACATGTATTAGGCTCATTTAACTTTTTAAGGTGAAATTATTATCTCTAGCACTTTGGAAAGGCCCTTAACATCAAATTTTCCCGATGCAGTATTTTTTTTTTATTTCTGTTTCTTTCCTTCAGGAAAGCAAAATTTTATTCAAGGTGGGAAGAAATAGAGCAAAAATAGCTATATTTAAAGTAATTTCATTATATGTTGTAAATAATGGCAGCTCCAGAATAGCTCCCATGAATTTAAGATTCTTAGCATTAGGATATTAGCAAGTTTATGCGTTGTCTAACCAAAGGTAAGTACATTCAAGTGATAGATATATATATATATGTAAATTTTTCTTTAAAAACATATTTATTTAAGGTCAGATATAGAACATTTGAACAGACTCATCACAAAAGAAGAAAATGAACATGTCATAAAAAGACATACTCATAAGAAAAGTCCTGGATCCTATGGTTTAACAGCTGAATTATATAAAAAATTCAGAGTATCTATCACCAATTCTGCTTAAATTATTTCAAAAAAATTGAAAAAGAAGTAACACTTCTAGGGTCACTCTATATAGCAAGCATAACCCTAATATCAAAACCAGGCAAAATATTAAGAAAAGAAAACTACAGACCAATATTTCTCCTGAATATAGATGCAAAAATTCTTAACAAAATCCTTGCCAATAGAGTCCAAAAACACATCAAAAAAAGAATTCATCATGACGAAGTGGGATTCATAATAGGTATGTAAGGGTGGTTCAATATAAGAAAAACAATCAACTTATTGTCATCATATTAACAAAGCAAATAACAAGAATCTCATGATCTTAGCAATTGATGCAAAAAAAGACATTTGATAAAATACAACAACCTTTCCTGATAAAGACACCCCGCAAAATTGGAATAGTAGGGAAATTCCTCAACATGCTGAAAAGTGTATATGCAAAACCAAGAGCCAATATAATTCTCAATTGAGAAAGACTAAAAACCTTTTCCTTGTGAACAGAGAACAGACAAGGATGCCCACTGTTACCACTTCTATTCAATATTGTATTGGAAGTTCTTGCTAGAGCAATATGAAAAGAGAAGGAAATAAAAGACATCCAGATTGTCAGAGATAATTAAACTATTGCTATATGCAAATGATATGATAGTGTTCAGAGAAAACCCCAAGGGCTTAACAAAAAAACTGTTAAAGCTAGTAGACCAATTCAGTAAAATGGCAGAATATAAGACCAATATAAAAAAAATGAGTGGTATTTCTCTGCAGTAACAAAGAGAACTCAGAGAATGAAACCAAAAAAGCAATACCATTTACAATAGCCAACCACACATTGAGACACCTGGGAGTGAACCTAACTAGAGACACAAAAGACCTATAAAAAGAAAACTACATATTTATTTTTTTACAAGACACAATAAAAGACCTAAATAAGTGGACAAATACTTCCTGTCCATGAATAGGAAGACTTAATATTGTGAAAATGACAACCCTACCAAAAGCAATCTTCATGTTCAACACAATCCCAGTAGAGATATCAAAGTCAGTTTTCAAGGAGATTGGAAAGTAAATTGTCAAGTTTATTTCGAGGGGAAAGAGATCCTGAACAAGCAAAGCACTTCTCAGAAACAAAAATAAAGTGAGAGGCATAGCACTCCCTGACCTCAAAACCTAATTCACAAAGGTAGTAACAAAAATACCATGGTACTGGTACAATAACAGGTACATAGACTAATGGAACAGAAGTAAAAACCCAGAAATGGACCCATCTCTGATCAACTGATATTTAACAAGGAAATAAAACCTATCAAAAGGAGAAATTACAACTTCTTTAGCAAATGGTGCTGGCAAAACTGGACTTCTAAACTTCAGAAAGCTGAAACACATTCACATCTCAATACCCATCCACATCCACACCCGTTCACAAAGATCAACTCAAAGTGGATTAGAGACATGGAAGGAAAGCCCCAAACAATAAACTTTATCAGAGACATACTGGGATCAAGCTTAGATGGTCTAGTCTATGATAGAAAGGGACTGCCATATACAGCCAGAAATGTACAATCTGGAAAGGATAATATTGATTAATGGGACCTTCTAGATTAAATCCCTGTGTGCATAAAACACATTTCCAACAGAGTGAAAAGAAAACTTACTGACTGGGGAAAAAAAACATTTGGCAATACCATTTCAGATAAGAGTCTTATATAAAAAGTTTACAGAATCCTAGAGTGCCTCCACTAGAAAAAGACTAATAACAAAATTACAAAGTGGGCAAAAAACATGGAAAGAATTTTCACAGGGAAAGATATTCAGATGACCAACAGATACATAAACAAATGTTCAAAATAACTAGCAATAAGAGAGGTGCAAATCAAAACAACAATCTTACTCCAGTAGCAGTGGCAAATTTAACAGGACAGCAAGTAATAATTGTTGGAGAGTATGTGGTGAGATAGGATCTCTTCCACATTATTGGTGGGATTGTAAGATGGTACAACTACTCTGGAAGATAGTTTAGTATTTAAAAAAATTGAACATAAAAATTCCATATAATCCTACTATTTCACTGCTTGGAATATAATCTGAGAAAATGAGAACTGAGGCAGAAATGGAGACTTTTACATCAATTATCGTAGCAACATTCACCATGACAAGAACATGGAACTATTCAAATACTTAGAAGCATGCAGGAACAATAACGTTTTTAAATCACTACCTGACTTGAGAGGGACTGGAGAGCATTATGCTAAGAGAACTAATTCAGTCTCATGAAGACAAATAGTGTGTAAGACTAGTATTGTAGAACATGTATAAGGATTCAAAACCGGGGGGAGGGCGGAGTGGTGAGCAGAATGGTGAGGATGGGCTAGATGGGTGGTTAATCATAAGGTCGCTCAATTTAATGGGTAGAGGGAGGAGTTGGTAAAGAAAATGGGAAAGATCTGGTGTGAAAAACAGTATATAGGAACTTTTTTTTAATATATAGGAACTTTTTAAGTGAACCATTTGTTGTTGTTGTTAAGTGCCACGAGTCAAAGACAACTCATAGTGACCCTGTAAACTAAAGACCTGAACACTGTAAATTTCATCATTTCTCCGAGTTCTCAGAGGCAAGCTATTTTGTAAGTGAATGCCACTTCTGTTTCTAAGCTTATTTTAATCAGAAACTCCACCAAACACTGTCCACCACGGGTAACCATTATCACTTTTTGACACATCAGTATCACAGTATTTAGCATCACAGCAACCACAAGTTACCTCTGTACAGCAAATGGACAGACCAAAGCTACACCACTTAGAAGAATATTTGATTAAAAACAATTAAAACCAGGCCTGAGGGCTGTAGTTTAAAATTACCCACCTTTGGCTTGGTAGCATAACTTTCTATCCACTAGGCCAACAGAGTTCTCTCGTCGTTGTCGTCATTGTTGTTGTTGTTAAGTGCCATAGAATTGTAGAGGACTCATAATGAACATATAAACAAAAAACCTAAACATCTCATGGACAAATATATTTTGGAGAGATTACAGCCAGAGTGCTCTTTGGAGGCAAGGATGATAAGGCTTCACCTCACATACTTTGGGCATGTTGCTAGGAGGGGCTATTCCTTTGAGGAGAACATGATGCTTGGAAGGGTTGAGGGTCAACAAAGGAGAAGGCCCTCAGCCAGGTGAATTGACATAGTGACAGCCACAGTGGGCTGGTGTGTGACAGGAAATGTGAGGATGGCAGAGGATAGGACAGGGTAGAGATTTTTTGTTTATAGGGTTGATAAGAGTCATACTAAAATTGATGGCACCTAATAACACAACAAAATGTCTATTAATGATTGAATGCAATAACCAGAATGATTTGTAAATCTTTACTCAATTGAAAATATATTTGTCTCACACTGGATAGACAGAGTGCCACTGCCTGCCAGAGGAAAGTGGTGTCTGGCTTCTGTGCTCATCAGTGCCACAAGTACAGTTGCAAACTTTAGATGAGGCAGGTCCAGGCTGGAGAGATCCTCACCAAGCTATGTGCAAGAATGAAACGTTTTTGTGTTTTGGGGGGTTTTTTGTTATTTTTTTTTACTTTAAACTTTAGAAGAGATAGGCAACTCTACTGTGAGGCTGCACTAAAGTTCAAAAAGAAGTTGAAAGACCTTAAAAAAAGCGGAGCTTTCCCATCGAGCAGGCCTCAAGACTCCTAGCATAATAATTTCCCTCCCTCACAAAGGGAACTCTTTAATTATGCAACTACTAAATAACAACATAAATAACTGTGAAAACCTATACAGGTACAATAGAAACAGTCTAACACATACCAAAAAACCCTTCACATAACAAGAAATCAGCAGGCAGCTTCAAATATTGTGAAAAACAAAATAAGCCCTCTTTTAAAAGAGCAGAGGATATAGTAGAATTGATGAATACCCCAGAGACAGAGAATCAGAAGAAATATATTGATGTAGAGTCACATGAACAGTAATGAAAGATGGTACAAATAATAGAAGAAGGAATGAAAACCATAAATAAAATTAATAAATTAGAGACAGAAAACAGAAGAAATATATTGAAGTGAAGCAATTTGAACACCTAAAGACACAGTAATCATTTGTTTATTTGTTGTACTGAAGAACTTGGAGTTGCTATGAAGCTGATAGCTGTTGCATAGTAAGGGAGCTGGAAGACAAGATCCTCAATGGGAACATAGTAGAAAAGGAAACAGAAAAGAGATAGTAGGAATAAGAATTAATCTAATAAAACATTAAAATAATATAGGATGTCATGAAAAGGAACAATAAACATATGATTGGAATTTCAGTACACTAGAGGGGGCAAGAAAAGAACTGAAGAACTTGTGCATGAGGAAAAAAAAATCTTAACAGATATTATGAAAAATGAGGAAATCCACATTCAAAAAAAGCAACACACTCTAGACTAGACCCCCAAATAAAAACATATCATAGTCAAATTCTCCAAAATTAAAGACGAGGATGTTGTTATTGTTAGGTGCCGTCGAGTCATAGATGACTCATAGCGACCCTATGAACAAAAGACCTGAGCAGTGTTCATAGAGTTTCCAGAGGCAAGCCATTTCGGAAGTGGATGCCACTCCTGCTTCCAAGCTTGTTTTAATCTGGAAGCTCCACCAAACACTGTCCACCATGGGTAACCATTATCACATTTGGTACTTCAGTATCACAGTGTTTAGCATCACAGCAACCATGAGTTACCTCTTTACTGCAATGTGCAGACCACTGCTATACCACCTAGAATAATGTTTGACAACAACAACAAAAACCAACAAAAAACACTGTGAACCAGGTCTGAGGGCTGCAGATTAAAATCACCCACCTTGGGCTTGGTAGAATAACTTCTTATCCACTAGGCCAACATCTCTCTATGTTGTCATTGTTATTGTTGTTATTGTTGTTAGGTACCATTGAGTCATAGAGGATTCATAGTCACAAGATGCCACAGAGACCCTGGGTGGAGTCATCCAGGAACAACCTGGCCAGCTTCTCCTCCCCTCTCCCATCAGGGATTTTAATATCAATGTAGAAAGGGTCAATTTTTTCACTTTTGGCATTAACAACTTGTGTGTAAATGGCAGTAACAGTGGTAATAACTGGTCTTCCTTGTGGGCATACAGACATTATCTTATTACCAACAGGACTGTACTGCAGGTTTGTTTGTTTGTTTGCTTTTAAAAGGTGATTGTGTTACTGTCTCTCTTCAATTTATCATTCCTAGCATATAGGAATAATAGACCATATGAATAATACAAAATGGGCAATACTAGTCCATTTTAGGTCAACAATTAATGTGTAGGATTATTGATCTTTATTGGGTCCATTTCATTTTTTACAACTTTCAATTTTTCCGCATTTGTACATCATATATTATTCTATGTTCTGATAACTGCTAGATGTTTTTAGTTCTCTCTTCTTATTTTGTATCATATCAGTAAATAAAGGCCTAAAACCTTTACTCCAACTGCATCACTAAGGTAAACTTGAATTAGAGAGGCCCTTCTTCTCTAGTCTCATTTTTAATGGCTTCCAACATAACCTAAGATGCTCATCTTCTGGCACTGTATGCCTTCTAAGACTTTCACTAGAAACTTTTTTGAGAAGTACACTATCAGGTCTTCTTCCTGTTGTTATTGTTGTTATGTGCCGTCGAGTCGCCTACGACTCATAGCGACCCTATGTACAACAGCCCTAAACTCCGCTCTGTCC
>NW_006400245.1:297278-301369 GCF_000299155.1 Elephantulus edwardii | reverse complement strand
TTTTAATACTTCCTGGATCATTTAACATTCTGCCGAAAGCATCCTTGATTATAGCAACTCGAGGTTTGAATTTGTTCTTCATTTCCTTGAGCTTAAGATATGCTGCGTGAGTTCGGCCCTTTTGAAATGGAACGTCTTCTTCCTAGCCTGACTTAATCTGAAAACTCCAGTGAAATATGTTCACAGAGGTGGCCCTGTTGATATTGACTTTAACTTGCTCAACATAATGTTCTCCAAGTTTATGCATGTTCCAAAATATTGCAGTGAGTCTACATGATTCATTTAAAGCTGAAGGGTACTCTAGAATAAAAGGGAGATCTGGTGGTCTAGTGGCAAGAAGCTGCTCTGCAATCCCAAAGGCACATGGCTTGCGGCCACCAACTGCTCCGTGGAAGGATAGCCAATCTCTTCCCATGCTATTTACTGCATCTGGAAACTCAATGGAGGGTCAGCTGTGGGTCAGTTCCAACTCTACTGTGCACGACCACTCTGATATGAAGGAGAAAACTATTATTCACTAAGCCACATGCCAGTGCACAATAAGCAGATTAAAATGCTCACAAATATACCAATGCAGGGCTCCTTTTTTGATATGTAGGAGTTGCTTCCGAAATTGAACATAAGCTATACAATGTCACACTATTTGGTGGTGAGGATGTATGTTAAAACATACACTTCCAGTAGTCCCAAGGCACTACAGGCACAAGTAAACAGACAACTTCAGTGTTAATTCATGAAGCTGACAATTTTAAAAAAATTTAAAAGCTAATATGCATTCATAACTTTATTTTGCTTATTTCATTATATCTTATTTCATTACATAACTTCAGCCAAGTTATAAAAAAATTATGACACTGACTGATCTTTTAACAAATACTAATTTTCTGCTTAACAAGGCCAGTAAAGAATCACAATTTACCTGTTCAATAAGAGTTATAAAAGTTGAAGCACAAAATAAATTAAAAGAAGTTGCAGCACAGTGATAGGACATATTCAATGTTTTCCTTAAATGGTCATTGACATGGCAAAGGTTTTTCACAATTCAAAGAAAAGACTTTTTATATACTTATAAATATATGGATAGTTCTAAATTGAAGGACACCTCACTAGACATCCAATTCCCATAACACATTCTAATTAATGTCATAAGGTTAATTCTAACTCAGTGTGACCCACAGATATTTACAGATATACCTACCCCCTTGTCACCATAGTCAGGTTCCAAACACACCTAACCATGTAAATTATGAGAAATTGGCATTACACAAAAATGTGTAATATGATATCAAATCACAAAATGGAATATGACTTTTATCATTACATAGCTGCCAAACCAAAGACATTCACAGGCCAGACAACAGCACATAACTTTAACGCTCACAACAAGTGTTACTTACACCTGCACCTAAGTGATAGTTACCAAACATACATTGTTACTACACAAAAAATAGTTGGATGGTAGATTTCTTACTATTTTTGTAAATGTGAAATGTTGGTTAATTAGACAGGAAGTAAGCAATAAATCTACTTATTAATCAGGAAAGAAAAGTTTCTTTTGGAAGAAAAAAAATACACACAATCCAAGAAAGAAGGCAATCTATATGTTAAATATACCTTACTTCATGTCCAAATATATTATATTTCCACCCTTTATTATAGTCATCACCCTTTGGATTACATGTTCTCCTTGGCTAGGGCTCCATCAAATACTGTACACTTAAGTAGGGAGCTCTGGAACTGTGAAGAACCCACTGACACTGCAGTGTTTGAATTCCTCTCTCTTTTAATGAAGTCACAAAGCTCCAGGACTCTTATGTTAGCCACATACCTCTAAGTTAACATCCAGGTATAAAGGGCATATACCAAAGGAAGTGACTATTATAAATGAACCAGCCTCATTTCTCACAGTAATTTAACAATAAATTATTTATATTTCATTAATGATGCAAGAATGAATGCATGGGAGTTAACACATCTTAGTAGATTTGATAGGCCAATTTTAAGCTATTACCACTGAAGAAGAGGGGGAAGAACATCAACTGACATTTAATAACACTTCAGGTGGTTCTTCTACTTCTTTTAAGATAGAAATGTTGGGTGGAGTATGTCACAAAGGGCCCCACGTGGGTTGCTTTGTTATCTCTGATATGTCACTGTTCTCTGCACCTTGCAGTTCAGGGAAGTCCAACCTGGTAAATGCAAATCCAGATTTGGAGGCAGATCCATGCTTTTCAATGATTCTGGATTTCTTGTCTGTTCATTTATGATAGCCATCTGATTTTATATAGAATATTAAATGCAGAATGAGAAAAACAGAGACATCTACAAAAGAGAACCGATTAGACTAAGTTCTGATATCTGAGCAAGAAAACCACGGAACAGCACACACAGAAAATTGAAAGTGGGGGAAAAAATGCCAGCAGTGGATTCTGTACCTAGCAGAGCTGTTCATCAAATATGAAGGAGAAATTAGGTGATTTGCAGAAAATCAGAAGTGAAAGGAATTTGTGAATACAAGACCAACTCTACAAAAAATTCCAAGAGAAGTCCTTCACACAAAGACATCAAGCAGAAAAAGAAACACAACAAAATCACGGCAATAAAACCTGGCCTCTAAATAATCACACTTATTGTGAATGGTTTAACTGTACCAATTAACAGAAAAGAATATCAGAGTGGATAAAGGATCAAAGTTCATCAGTATGTTACCTACAAGAGACACATCTAAAAATGAGGAGAAAGAATGACTAAAAATTAAAGGGCAGGAAAAACATATCAAGCAAATGGCACCCACAAAAACAGCAAGAGTGGCAATCTTAATCTCTGGTAAAATGGACTTCAGGATTAAAACCACCATAAAAAATAAGAAGCAGAAGTATATATGTAATTATAGGTACAATAAGTCAAAAAGACATAATCTTGGTCAACATCTATGCACCAAAAGATTGACCTGCAAAATACATAAAACAATGGTTAACAGACTTGAAGAAAGACATAGAAAGCACCACAATAATGGTAGAAAATGTTTACACATCACACTCAATAAAGGATGGGTCAACTCAAAAGAAACTTGACAAAGATCAGATATAGATCAATGAGCCAACTGGACCTTATGGATGTATTCAGGATAGTGCATCCAATAAAAATAATATCCAATTACAGTATACTAAAAGCAAAAATCAGTAGGTGCTTAAAGTACAATCAACAACAATGCAGATAAAACAAATGAGGCATTAGACATGCTGGAAAAGCAAGACCATGTTTCAGATTCTGAGGTCCATGGTTTCAGATGCTGTCAACATGATGGAACACAGAACAGGTGATATAGAATATAGAATTGTCACCAAGGGTCTGCTAAAGCAAAAAGCAGAATAAAAAAAGAAAGAAAGAAACAGGAGAAAACCTAATAATAATGTGGGACACCATCAAGAGAAATAGCATGCACATCATCAGAATCCAAGAACAGGAAGAAGCAAGTAAAGGCACCAAAAACTTGAGGAAGAATAACTAGAAGAAGACTTTCCAGGCATAATAAAGAATGAGAGAATATATATTCAAGAATCTGAGCAAACACCACATAGAATAGACCCTAAAAGAAAAACATCAAGGCATATCAAGTGAAATTCGCCAGAACCAAAGATAAGGAAAGAATTCTGAAAGCAGTGAGAGAAAAACAATGACTAACCCATAAGGGACAGCAGACAAGATTAAGTGCCAATTTCTCATGAGAAACCATGTGAGCAAGAAGACGATGGGATGGCATATATTGAACACTCAAAGAACACAACTGTCAACCAAGAATATTGTACCCAGCAAAACTGTCCATGAAATATGAAGGAAAAATCAAGATATTCCCAGAAATACAGAACCTAAGGGAATTCGTAAAAACAAGACCAGCATTACAGGAAACACTGAGAGACGTCCTTCTCACAGAGGTGCCACAAAAAACAGGATGGGCTAAATAACTAGCAACAACAACAACAACAAAAAGCTAGATCACATTCTAGGTCACAAGGCAAGCATCAGTAGATTCAAAAACGTAGAAATAATACAAACCATCTTTTCAGACCATAATGCCACAAAATTAGAAA
>NW_006400245.1:256140-292092 GCF_000299155.1 Elephantulus edwardii | reverse complement strand
AAAAAAAAAAAAAAAAAAGGCAGGAGTACCAATATTAATCTCTGATAAAAATACATTTCGATGCAAAAACCATCACAAAGGACCAGGAAGGTCATCGCATAATACTTGAAGAGTCAATAGAATAAAAGGATGTAACAATAATAGTTGTCTATGCACCCAATGAAAGACCTGCAAAATACATAAAGCAAACATTAACAAAACTGAAAAAGGAAATAGACAACACTACTATAGTACTTGGAGAACTCAATACACCCCTCTCAAGAAAATGTAGAACTACCAGAAAGAAACTCAACAAAGACATTCAAGAATTAAACCACACAATAAACCAACTCGATCTCATACATATTTATAAGCTAACGCACCCCCTGAAAAGCACAGTATACCTTCTTCTCCAATGTGCATGGAACGTTCTCCAGAATAGATCACATTCTAGGTCACAAGGCAAGCATCAATAAAATTAAAAACTTAGAAGTAATGCAAAGCATCTTCTCTAATCACAATGCCTCAAATTAGAAATTAATAACAAGAGGATAAAGGAGAAAAGACCATACATTTGGAAGCTGAACAACTTGTTGAACATGAGTGGGTACTAGAAGACTTAAAAAATGAAATTAAAAAGTTTCTTGAAACAAACTACAATGAAAACATCACTTAGCAAAACCACTAGGAAAGAGCAAAAACAGTAACCAGAGGCCAATTTATAGCAATAAGCAAACACATCAAAAGGCAGGGAAAACTGACAATTGACTCTCTAACCCAGCATCTCCAGAAAAAGAACAGCAAGAAAACCTGACACCCTCTAAAACATCTGAAATTACAAAAATTAGAGCAAAAATAAATGAAATAGAAAACTGAAAAAACAATTGGGACTATCAACAAAATTAGGAGTTGGTTCTTTGAAAAGGTCAATAAAATCAACAAACTACTAGCAAAACTATGAAAAGAAAAGAAGGAGAAGGAACAAATAACCTGAATAAGAGATGAAATGGGCAACATCACAACAGAACCAACTAAAATAGAAAAGCTAACAATAATAGAGTATTATGAAAAACAATACTCAAACAAATATGAGAACCTAGAGGAAATGGACAAATGCTTAGAAATGCACAACCTACCTAAACGGACACCAACCAAAACTGAAAACCTGAACAGACAGATTTATTACAAAAGAAGAAATTGAAAAGGTCATAAAAGAACTTCCAACCAAAAAAAGCTCTGGGCCTGATGGTTTTAGAACTGAATTTTATCAAACATTCAGAGAAGAACTGTCACTAATTCTACATAAACTATTTCAGAATATAGAAAAAAATGGAATTCTCCCAGACTCATTTTATGAAGCAAATATATTCTTAATACCAAAGTCAGGTAAAGACACCATCAAAATACAAAACTATAGGCCAGTATCTCTTAAGAATATAGATGCAAAAATCCTGAATAAAATCCTGGACAATAAATCCAATGATACATAAAAAATGTACTTCATCATGACCAAGTGGGATTCACAACAGTTATGAAAAATAATCAATTTAATTCACCACATTAACAAAGCCAAGAACAAGAACAACATGATCTTATGAATAGATGCAGAAAAGAACTTTGACAAAACCCAACACCGTTTCCTGATTAAAACACTCAATAAAATAAGATTACAGGGGAATTTCTTCAACATAGTAAAAAGTATATATGCAAACCTGAGAGCCAACATTGTTCTCAATGGAGAGAGATTAAAGGCATTCCCTTCGAGAATAGGAACTAAGCAAGGATACCCACCATCACCTCTCTTATTCAATATTATAGAGTCTTAGAGATAACAAGAAGACAACAGAAGGAAATAAGAGGTATCCAAATTAACAAAGAGGAGGTAAAATTATCTATCTATGCAGATGGTATGATAGTATACATAGAAAACCCTAAAGACTCAGCAAGAAAAGTACTGGACATAGTTAACCAATTTAGCAAGGTGGCAGGATACTAGATCAACATACAAACATCAATTGGATTTCTCTACAGTGACAGAGAGAAAAACAATACCCTTTACAATTTGTAATCAAAAAGATTAAATGTGTGGGTGTAAATCTAATCAGAAGCACAAAGGTTCTATTCAAAGAAAATTACAAAACATTACTAAAAGAAGAAAACAGAGACCTGGAGAAATGGAAGAATATCCCTTGTTCATGGATAGGAAGACTCAATATTGTGAAAATGACAGTATTACTAAAGGCAATTTACACGTTTGATACAATCCAAATACAAAAGCCAATTCCATTCTTCAACTAGATGGAAAGGGCTATCTCCAATTTCATTTGGAATAGAAAAAGACCCCAGATAAGCAAAGCTCTCCTTAGAGAAACAAGGTAGGAGGTATCTCGCTTCCCGATTTCAAATTTTACGACATTGCCATGGTTGTCAAGAAAGTGTGGTACTGGTACAATGACAGACACATGGATCAATGGAATAGAATGGAGAATCTAAAAATCAGCCCATCTATCTATCAACTATTTTTTGACAAGAAGATGAAATTAGTCAAGTGGGGAAATGACAGCCTTTTTAACAAATGGTGCTGGCAAAGTTGGAAAACTATCTGCAGAAAACTCAAGCAAGATCCACACCTCATTCCCTACACAAAAACTAACTTAAAGTGGTCATGGACCTAGGACTAAAACCAAGCACTCTAAACTTCTTTAAATAAAAGCTTGGAAGAATGCTAGAAGTCTTAATCCACAACATAAACAGTCTTCCAAGCATCCTGGAAAATCTACAACCAGGAGAGGATAAAATAGATGAATGGGACCTTAAAATCCTTATGCACATCCAAAAACTTCTCCAACAGGGTAAAAAGGGAAACCTTAGATTGGGGAAAAAGTATTTGATAATGACATGTCAGACAAAGGACTTATATCTAGAATTTATAAAATACTTGAGCACCTCAACCATGAAATTAATAACCCAGTTGACAAATGGGCACAGGATACGAACAGACACTTCATCAAAGAAGACATTCATATGGCAAACAAACATGAAAAAATGTTCAAAATCCTTATCTCTAAGAGAGATTTAAATCAAAACAACTAGGAGATATACTCTCACCCCAGTAAGAATAGCAAAATTTAACAGAACAGCAAACATCAAGTGTTGCAATGTTGTTGAAAAACTGGAACCCTTATTCACTGTTGGTGGGAGAGTAAGATGGTGCAACTACTATGGAAGGCTGTATTGTGCTTTCTCAAAAAGTTGCAAATAGAAATACCATTTGACCCAGCAATTCCACACCTGGGAATGCACCTTAAAGAAACCATAACCGACACACAAACTGATATATGCACACCCATGTTTATTTTGGAGGCTTTGTTTGCAGTAGCAAAGAGTTGGAAACAACCCAAGTGCCCATCAATAAACGAATGGATAGAGAAGCTCTGGTATATTCACACAATGGAATACTATGCAGCATTGAAAAACAAGGAACTTATGAAGTATTATGCAAAATGGATGACCCTGAAGGACACTATACTGAGTGAAATATCTCAATCACAAAAGGACAAATACTGCGTAAGTCCACTGTTGTAAAACAGGACTGACATTGGGGTTGAGGGAAGACAAAGATTGATGTATACTGCATTGAAACAGATGTTTAAAAGGGATATACGATTGGGTATTATTGTCATGACATGAGTCCAGAATGAAGACTACATAATGCAGTGGACTTAGGGGGAGGGATTGCATCACAATGAAAGAGTTGGTTTTTTGTTCGTTTGTTTTTGTTTTTTGTTGTTGGGGTTTTTTTTTATTTTAAAGAAGTGTGAATTGGGGTGAGGGGGTGGCCAGGGAGAAAAGTGTAACAATGAATGACTGACTGGAAACCCTAAAAAAAATGGTGGCATAAATGAATAATTTGAAAGTACTATTATTGTTGTTAATGTCATTCTTGTCTGTAAGGAAACTGAACTTTAGAGAGATGGAGGAGCCTATCGAAATTCATACTGCTAGAACATTATAGAGCTACCACTTGCCACAAGCATACTCTGGCCAAGGTTCAGGACTTTAACCTTTTATTAATTGGTCTCTGGAAATATAACAGAAGCTCTGGTAATGTAATCTGTAGGGAGTTGTGTTGTCCAGCCAAGCGTGGCACCTTTGTGACAGTTCAAATCTATCAGTAGATCCATGGGAGAGAGATGGGAATTCTACTCCCATGTGATTTATAGACTTGTAAAACTCACTGGAAGGTCAGTTATGAGTTGGGGGGTTTTAAAATATTTTTTTATTTTATACTAGTTGATTTTCAAAGTTCATGTTGACTATTTTTCACATCAAATCTTTCCCCTTTCTTTTACCCGCCCTTCCCTTACCCATCAAATTTTATGACCCTACCATTAACAGCCCCCACTCCCCACCCTCTCCCATCCTGACCACTCTGCTCCCATCCATTTCGCCTTGAATCTTCATACACATTATATAATAATAGTCTTATATTGTATTTGACCTTATGGGACTGAGTTAGTTCACTTAGACTAATGCTGTAGTTGGTTTTTATATGGCAACATTGAATTGTTCAAGTTTTTTAGATTAAAAAAATTAGTTATCCTTTTTAGCAGCTGCTGAATGTCCTCAGCTCTTAGTGTCTCACGCAAAACAAAACACAATGCTTCAGGTCATGCTCTGTCCCATGATCTCTACAATGCTTCAGGTCATGCTCTGTCCCATGATCTCTACAGACTGTATCTTGAAGTATCAGGTTGCTATTGATTGATTTTTGGTAGATTTCCAGGCCTTTCTTCTCACTTTGTTTTAGTCTGGAAGCTTTTTGGAAGCCTGTTCAGCAACACAGAATCATGCAAGCCTCCATTGACAGACAGATGGTGGCTTCACATAATGTGCATTGGTCAGGAATTGAACTCAGATATCCACCTGGGAGACAAGAATTCTACAACAAAACCACAAAAGCAAAAACCACTGCCACTGAGTTGATACCAGCTCATTATGACCTTCCTTTGAGTTTCTCTGGTAGAGGCTGGATGAGTGGCTCTTTCCCCACAGAATAGCTGGTGGGCTTGAACACTGATCAAGGCTTCTTAACCTTCTTAACCTCTAATGTCTTCATTAACAGATGGTGTGAAAATTCATTAATATGTGGAGGGCCAATTAATGCGTGGAGGGCCAGCTAGGGCCAAGGAGAATTTTAGAAAGATGGACTGGCCCAGTGGCCACCATAATGGACTAAAAAAGCAACCTCAAGTGCAACAGAACAAAATCCTCATCCTATGTCACTTTCATGATCACCAACATATTTTAATCCATCATTATAGCTGACTTAAGGTTATGTATCTATGTATCTATGTATCTATGTATCTATGTATCTATGTATCTATCTATCTATCTATCTATCATCTATCTATCTTTATCATCTGTATATCTAAGCCCATTTATAGTTTCTGTTAATTATAAAATAATAAACAATGGCTAACATTGAGAAGAATGAGAATCCAAGAACACTTAATTGTCCTTATATAAGCTCTATACCTAAATCCGTCATCTGAATGAAGCAAGGGAACACTGTATGGTTTAAAATCAAGGAGGGTGCATGTCAGGGATGTATCCTTTATCCATACCTATTTAATCTGTATACTAAGCAAATAAATCATGAAGCTGGACTCTATAAAGAGGAATGTAGCGTCAGAATCAGAGGAAGACTCATCAGTAACCTATGTTATGTCAATGATAGAATTTTGTTTGCTCAAAGTGAGAAGGAGTTGAAACACTTGTAGAAGATAAAGAACTGCAGCCTTCTATATGGATTATATCTCAATATCAGGAAAACAAAAGTCTTCACCACAGGTCCAACAGACAGCATGACAGAAAGAGAAAAAATTGAAACAGCGGTCAATAATTTCATGTTGCTTGGATTAACACTCAATAATACTTTTGATACAAGGAGTCAGGAGATCAGAAGATATATTGTGTTGACAAAGTTAGGAAACTGACCATAATACTGAAAAACAATGTGTCATTTTGAGGACCAAGGTGTGCCTGATTAAGGCCATGGTCTTTTCAATCACTTGCTATGCATTTGAGATCTGGACAATAAATAAAGATGACAGAAGAAGAATTAATGCTTTTGAGTTATTTTGCTGGAGAAAAGTACTGAAGATTTCATGGCCTATCAAAAGAACAAATAGATATATCTTGGAGAAGGTATAGCTAGAGTACTCCTTGGATGCAAAGAAGATGAGGTTCTGTATCTTACTCTTCAAACATATTTCTAGGAGAGAGGCTATTTCTTAAAAGAGTCGTCATGGTAAGAGAGAAAGATAGATTGACACAGTGACTTCAACAAGGGCTCAAGTAAGTCAGAGCTGAGAAGAATGACACCGAGAATGACTGTTAAGGTCTGCTGTTCATAAGATTGCTAGGAGTTGTACTCAGTTTAACAGTGCCTAACAGAACCAATGTAAAATAGCTCTTTAAAACAAGTATTATTTTGGGGAGCTCTCTGATTTGACAGTACATGCACACACACAAATAATAAAATAAAATAAAAAAATTTTAAAAAAATCTTTAAAAAAAATTAAAAAAAACAAAATAGTATTTTATTCATGTAAAGATTACTCATGTTGCCTACTTTCTATAAAAACAATTCTTAGTTTTTCGTGGTCACAGATTGCTTGTGACCAGGATATTTGACTGACAGGTTTACAGACATATCAACTGTAATAGGTATAATCGTGTTTCCTTCCCTCTTGTCATTTATAAAAAAACAGTGAATTTTCTGGCAAGTAGGCCCAAGCATAGTGTTGTCAACCACAGCAAATCTTCTAACTTCTCAGTATGATCATAAGTCTTTCCTTCCACTCCTTACCAAATTGCTTGTGGCATAGCTTGCCGGAACTCTGGACAATTCTGGGATGCTTCTTCACAGACTCTCACACTCAAAAGCATGCATTTAAAGACATAGAATTCTATGACATACCTCTTTATTAAAAATCTTATTGCTGCTAATTCAGAACTGACTCCTAGCTGACACTCAAGACAATTTTTCAAGGCTGTCAGTAGTGTGGCAGGAATTTGTAATCTTCTCCCTCAGAGTGACCAATGGATTCAAATGGCCAGAGAAGTGGAATTTTGGGTTAAGTGCAATTTCTTATGGACTGTAACCCCAGAGCTCCCTACTTCTTTATCTCTTTATAGAGATCACTTTATTCCAAGATATAAGTAAAACTTAAGTGATTGTAAGTAAGAATTTAAAATCCAAAGCATTTTCATAGCGACACATTCAGTGAGGTAGAATGCAACTTTTATTTGTGCTTTAAACATTATATAATCTAGAATAGGTTGTATCCTCAAATTCCAAGGCTAAATATGTGCTTTGCATCAAGAATTTCTTTGCTAAGATTTTTAGCAACTCATGTTTATAACAGCTAAATGGGGTTTAGAGTAAAAAGCACAGTATCTATGATCCCTGCATGATAATGATTCAAATTTAAGTTAGGCTTAAACACCAAACCAAGGTAGTTGTCATGAACTTTATTCATCCACAAGAACATATTGTTGTTGTTGTTCTGTGCTGTCGAGTCGCTTACAAGTCATAGCGACCCTGTGTACAATAGCCCTAAATTCTGCCCTGTCCTGTGCCAATCGCACTGTCTTCGACACACCCATCCCGATTACCCCAGTCACTGAATCAATCCACCTCATAGAGGGCCTTCCCCTCCTGCACTGTCACTCCACCCTACCAAACATGATGTCCCTCTCCAAGGACCGGTCTCTCCTCACAACATGTCCAAAGTATGTTAGACATAGCCTCAGAATCCTTGCCTCCAGGGAGCTGCCTGGTTTAACTCTTCCCAGGATGAATCTGTTTATTTTTCTAGCAGTCCATGGTACATTCAATACTCTTCTCCAGCACCACAGCTCAAAGGCATCAATTCTCCTTCCATCCTCCTTAGTCACTGTCCAACTCTCTGATGCATAACAAGTGAAGCAAAGACCATGGCCTGTATCAGATGTACCTTAGTCTCCAGAGAGACACCATTGCTCTTCAGTACTTTGATGAGGTCCCTAAAAGCAGACTTTCCCATCACAATATGTCTTTTAATTTCCTGGCTACTATTAGCTAATATTTATTGTAGACTTAGTATGTTTTTGTCAGTGTTCTACATTTTTTACCTGTATTACCTTATGCATTATTTGAAATTATTATTAATTCATCTCACAGGTAAGAAAATTGAAGCACTAAGAGATTATATTGATTTTCTAAGGTCAATAGAGATAATTAGGGGTAGAACTAGGATGCAGACATCAGTCATTTGGCTCTAAAGGCCATACACTGAACCACTATATCATAGTCTATTAATCAACAGTAAATATCTTCCTTATAGCTACTGAATTTATTAAGGTTTGTGGTAATCATTCTATCTATTTCTGGGAAATGCAGGCTATTTCCAAGAAACACTGAGATCCTATAACAGATGCTATTAAATTGACTAAGTAATAGATTCCATTCTTTCTCACCCTACTTGATTTCCCAATAATATGCTCATAATAAATTCTCTAATGTCCTCAATGTGCTTAATACTTGAAGTAAAAATAAGTAAGATGATCTGTGTCTGAAGGAGTTCATGGTCATATGTCTTTTCTGTGTACTTAAGTACATGTTGATAGGTCAGTTCCCACTTCAGAAGGAACAAGAAACTTTTCTGAGATTTTCCATAATGGAAATGAAAATTACATTTGGGAGCCTCTGTAAAGAAAAAGAGAAAATGCACAGGTTTGGCAGGTGAATTTTCCTTGGGAAGAAAAGGCTAACACGTGCAGATGAGACCTATTGACAAATCTGACCAACATATTTTCAAGTTAGAATGGGAACAAAGCTACATTCATTCATTCATTCATTTTATATTTATTGGCAATCATATGCTAGCTTGTATACTAGGTGGTAGTTTAGTATAACATTAACTACCAACTTAATTCCTGAATGCAAGCTCACCAACTCTTTTAGGGAATCTCTCTCATAACCCATACCTGTGGTAGAAACATCCCTTATTATTAAATATCACAAACTCTTCATCTGCTTCCAATATTCAGTATTTACTTGAAAGGCATGTATATCTACCAGTTATCATTGAGTTAGTTATGATTCTGTGTGACCTTATGTATGACAGCATACAACTGTGCTGCACAGGGTTTTCAGTAGCTGGGCTTTTGGAAGTAAATCACCGGGCCTTTTTGCAAGATACCTTATCCTTAGCAGTTAAAGATGTTAAACATTTTCCCCATCAAGGTACTCCAGCTTGGAGAGCAAAGTCCTCATAACAGATCAAGTTTTCATCCCTTTCACCACCAAGCCAGTGTGTCTTCTTAATACTAAATTTGATGTGAAACATCACACAACAAAGCTCTTATGTTGTCTGTCTGGAACACAAACAGCATAGGAGACTAATACATAATATGTAACTTTTATTTAAACACAAATCAAAATAAAACACAACAAAGAAATCCAGTAACTTTCTATTCAGAAATAATGTCACCTTTATATAGATAAAAACCTTTAAGAGTTTATCTTATAAGATTGTATCCAGAATCTTCAACCAGTATTGTTCTTTAAAAGCACATATGGGGGTTTTATTGCCTAGAATTTTATCTACTCATCATTGTCCAAGAAGGGGACAAATTTAGTTTTCCTTCTCTATAGGTTTATAACATGAAGGAGACAAAACTTATGCAGACAGACACCAGAAGGAAAACAGATACAACTAAATAATAAATATAAATTACTGTTGTTGTTATGTGCCATTGAGACATTGTGATTCATAGCCACCCTATCAATGGCAGATCTTAATCTTGGCCTATCTTGTGTCATCCTCACCATCTCTGACACATTTGAGCCTATTACGGCCACAACATCACTACTTTGTGTCTTGCAAATTTTCAAACATATTTTTCTCTGTGGACTGGCCCCTCCAAACAACATGCCCAAAGAATATGAGATGAAGTTTTGCAGTCATTGCTTCCAAAAAGAACTTTAGTTTCACATTTCCCAGGACAGATGAGTTTGTTCTCTTGGCAGTCCATAGGAAGTTCAGTACTCTTCTCCAACACCACAGCGCAAAGGCATTAATGAATAAATGAGGATAAATAACTGGTTTTGTCTAAATTCCAGACTTACAGTATGTTCTATTACATTTTACAGAAGAGAACTTTGTTCCCCTAGAAGTAGAGCTGTCAGTGTATTCTGGTCACCTTGAACTCTATAGAGATGAAAATCCTATGAAAGAAGCTGATTTAGTTTGGCATGACCTAGGATGCACCGTTTTGAACAGATTAGAAAGAGTAGAGGATATATGGGCCTTTGTTGAAAGTTTAGACAAAGAAGGTAACCAAAAGTAGGTGAGAATGGGAAAGGCCTTTGATTTCTCTTCCATCTGAAAGTTTGCTTCCTCTGCTTTAGGGACTATAGCTTGGAGTTTTCAAGGTCCCCTCAGGCCTAAGACACCAGAATGAACACTTGAACTTGTATCTTCTGCAACAGAAATAGAATTCACTGGCTCCATTCTCTCCATTGTTTGCACTGGTGAATGGAGTAAATTAAATGTAACTGACTCACGTATCCACAGAAAGGCATGGAACCAGAGAAAAGCTTACATCAATGGGATATTTAGCTATTTACTTTTGTTGTTTTTATTTTATATTTTTCCAATTTATTAATTTTTTAGTGATTTTTACAAATCACATTGGTTTGTCTTATGTTGTTGTTGTTGCTATGTGCCGTCGAGTCGCTTGCAACTCATAGCGACCCTATTTACAAGAGCCCTAAACCCTGCTCTATCCTGTGCCAGTCTCATTGCCTCTGACACATCCATCCCGATCACCCCAGTCACTGAATCAATCCACCTCACAGAGGGTCTTCCCCTCCTACGCTGTCCCTCCACTCTGCCCAGCATGTTGTCCCTCTCCAAAGACCTGTCTCTCCTTACAACATGTCCAAAGTATGTCAGGCGAAGCCCCAGAGTCCTTGCCTCCAAGGAGCAGCCTGGTTTAACCCTCTCGTGGTTGCTGTGATGCTGAAGCCTGTGACAGTGATGTGCCAATCGTGGTAATGGGCACCCATGGTGGACAGTGTTGGCTGGAGCTTCCCAACTAAATCAAGCCTGAAAGCAGGAGCAGCATCCACTTCCAAAATGGCTTGCCTCTGGAAACTCTATGTACGAACAGTGTTCAGGTTGTTCATTCATAGGGTCGCTATGAGTCGTCTACGACTTGACGGCGTTAAACAACAACAACAACAGGATGAATCTATTTGTTTTCTTGGCAGTCCATGGTACATTCAATACTCTTCTCCAGCACCACAGCTCAAAGGCGTCAATTCTCCTTCTATCCTCCCTAGTCATTGTCCAACTCTCTGATGCATAACAAGTGATTGCAAAAACCATGGCCTGTATCAGGCGCACCTTAGTCTCCAGAGAGACACTGTTGCTCTTGAGTACTTTAGACAGGTCCCTAACCGCAGACTTTCCCAGCGCAACAGGTTTTCTGATTTCCTAGCTACTGGTGCCAAGAGTGTTGACAATGGAGCCGAGCAAACTGAAGCTGTGAACAATCTCAATCTCTTCACCATCCATCCTGATGCTACCGATTGGTCCAGTGGTGAGAATTTTTGTCTTCTGGACATTGAGCCTCAGTCCATATTGAAGGCTGCAGTCCTTGACCCTCTTCAGTAAGTGCATGAGATCCTCCTCAGTTTCAGCAAGCAGGGTTGTGTCATCTGCATAATGCAGATTGTTAATAGATCGTCCACCAATCCTAATGCCACGCTTCTTCTCATAGAGCCCTGCCTCTCGGATAATCTGCTCTGCATACAGGTTGAAAAGGTATGGAGACAAGACACATCCCTGGCGTACACCCTCCCCAATTTGAACCATGCAGTGTTGCCCTGCTCTGTTCTGACTACTGCCTCTTGGTCCAAGTATAGGTTTCACATTAGCACGATTAAATGTTCTGGGATTCCCATTCTTCTCAGAGTTAGCCTACAATTAATTCATTAAAATATCTAAATAACCTCTTATTATGTATTGCTATTGCTTCCACTTAATTTATCTATTTAATAATTTTTGCTACTCTTGTCCTTCTTTCCCGTCCCTGTTAAAACTACAAGATAGATTCTGTGTGGAAAATCTCCTTTAGCTTTTTATATTTGTTATCTTATATCATAGTCATCCTTTTGTGACTGATTTATGTCTTTGATAAAATTTGTTCTATATTATGTTGTGCAATACTTCACAAATTCTTGAACATTATTCAGTAATTCATAATATCACACTGAGTGAATGTACCAGACTTTTTTTGGCCTTTCATTCATTTGATGGACATTTAGATTATTTGCAATTCTTTACTGTTGTGAAGAATGTTGCAATAAAGGTGTGTGTGTGTGTGTGTACTTGTATTACAGAATTTATTTTTATAATAATTTTTAAAAAATTTTGATTGTGATTTTTAATGAAAGTTTACAGAAAGGTCTGATTTTCATCCATTCGTTGTACATTTTCCTGTTTCACTTTTCCTTCCCCTCCCCAAATTCACTTTTTAAAAAAATGTTCATTCATTGTTGTGCAGTTTCTTCCTTCTCCTTTCCTTTTCCCCTCCCCCAGTCCTCTTTACAATGTACCTCTAATTCTAGACTGTTGTCTTATATATAATGCTTAATCATATATTTCTTTTAAAGAGTCCTTTTTTTCAGCTGTTCCAACATAGTATTCTTTATCTATCAACTCTTTTTCTATTCTCCTCCCAACCTCCCAGGTTAACCTTACTTTATAACAATGGTTTTATGCAGTATTTGTCCTTTTCTGACTGAGTTATTTCACTCAGCATAAAATTCTCCTGGGTCACCCATGTTTTATGAGGTCATTGTTTTTCAGTGTTACATAGTATTCCATGTGTGAATATATCTAATTTTCCTATCCATTCGTTTGTTAATGAGCACTTGGGTTGTTTCCATCTCTTTTGCTATTATGAATAATGCAGAAATAAACATGGGTGTGCATACATCTGTTTGGATGGTGGTTCTTGTTTCTTTAGGGTATATTCCCAGTAGTGCAATTGCTGGGTCAAATGGTATTTCTATTTCCAACATTTTGAAAAAGTGTCATACTGACATCCAGAGTGGTTGCACCATTTTACACTTCCACCAACAGTGAATAAAGGCTCCAATTTCTCCACAACCTAGCTAGCATTTGTTGTTTGCTGCTCTGTTGAAATTTGCTATAGTTGCTGGAGTGAGGTGATATCTCATAGTTGTTTTTATTTGCATCTCTCTGATAGCTAAAGATTTTAAACTTTTCTTCATGTGTTTGTTTGCCATCTGAAAGTCCTCTTTGTTTGAAGTATCTATTCCTATCCTGTGCCCATTTTGCAATTGTGCTGTTTACCTTTTTTTCTTGTTGAGGTGTTGAAGTATTCTACAAATTTTAGATATGAGTCCTTTATCATATCTATCATTACCAATTTTTTTTCTCAGCCTATATAGGTTTTCTTTTTACCCTGCTGGAGAAGTTTTTTTATATACATATAAATTTGATTCTTGTTAGGTCCCATTCATTAATTTTGTTCCTTTCTGGTTGTAAGTTTTACATTATGTTTGGAAGACTGTTTATACTCTGGGTAAGGGCTGCTAGAGTTCTTCCAAGCTTTTCTCTGATGAAGCTGATAGTCTTTGATTTAACTCCTAGGTCCTTGATCCACGTTGAGTTGGTTTTTGTGTATGTACATTCCCTTGAGTTTTCTGCAGATGGCTTTCCAATTTTGCCAACACCGTTTGTTAAAAAGGTTGTCATTTTCCCACTTAACTGATTTAATCTCCTTGTCAAAAATCAGATGACCATAGGAAGATAAAATGATTTCTTGGTTCTCAATTCCATTCCATTGATCTATGTGTCTGTCACTGAACTAGAATCATGCTGTCTTTACCATCACAGCTATATAGTGAGATTTGAAATCGGGGAGTTTGATACCTCCTACCTTGCTCCTCTTTTTCCGGAGTGCTTTACTTATTCTGGGTCTTTTTCCATTCCAGATAAAATTGGAAATTACCTTTTCCACCTCTTTAAGGAATATAATTTGCATCTGTATTGAGATTGAATTGAACTCATGATTGCATTTAGTATAATTGTCATTTTCATGACAATATCATGGAGTCTTCCTGTCCAAGCATATTCTTCCATTTCTCCAGATCTTTTTTGTTTCTTGTAGTAATGTTTTGTCACTTTCTTTGTGTAAGTCCTTTAAGTCATTAGATTTGCTCCCAAGTACATAATCTTGTGATTAGCTACTGTGTTGGGTATTGATTTTCTTAGCTCCTTTTCTGTATTGGTTTTTTCACTGTAGAAAAGTGGAACTAATTTTTGTATGTTGATTTTGTAATCTGCTTTTTTTTTTTTACTTGTTCAACCATGACCAGTAGGGTGTTGTTTTTTTTTTTTTTTTTTTTTTTGGTTTGTGTTTTTTTTGGGTTTTTTTTTTTTTTTTTTTTTTGCGTGTGTGTGGTTTTTTTGTTTGTTTGTTTGTTTGTTTTTTGCTGAGTCTTTAGGGTTTTCAAAGTATACTATCATATGATCTCCATATAGTTTACCTCCTCTTTGCCAATTTGGATACCTCTTCATTTACTTCTCCTTTGCTCTTGCTATGACTTCCAATTGGCAGCATCAGTATGGATGGTGAAGGGGTTGAGATACTTAACAGTTTTAGCTTGCTTGGGTCCACAGTCAACTCTCTTGGTACCAGCAACCAGGAAATCAGAAGACGAATTACATTGGCAAATTCAACTGTCAGGTACCTCTCCAGAGTACTGAAGAGTAATGACATCAAGCTGGAGACTAAGGTGCACCTGATCAAGGCTATAATTTTTACAATTGTGTGCTATGCATTGGAGAGCTGGACAGAGACTAGGGATGACAGAAAGAAAATGGATGCCTTTGAGCTGTGGTGCTGGACAAGAGTGTTGACTATACCATGGACTGCTAGGAGAACAAAAAGGTTTGTCCTGGAGAGGCTGAAGCCAGGCTCCTCCTTGGAGTCAAGGATTCTGAAGCTTTATCTGACATACTTTGGGCATGTTGCAAAGAGGGACTGGTCCTTGGAGAGGGACATCATGTTTGGGAAAGTGGAGGGACAGTACAGGAGAGGAAAACCTCCGATGAGATGGATTGATTCAGTGATTAGGGTAGTGGGAATAGATGTGTCAGAGACAATGAAGTTGGCACAGGATAGAACAGGGTTTAGGGATCTTGTACATAGTGTCGCTATGAGTTGCATGGGACTCCATGGCACATAACAACAACAACAACAATGACTCCCAATGCAATATTGAATAGGAGAGGTGATAATGAGCACCCTTGCCTAAATCCTTTTCTCAAAGGGAATGTCTTTAATTTCTTCCCATTGACAATGATATTGGCTCTGGGTTTTGCATACATACTTTCCCCTCTTTTGAGGAAATTCCCCTCTATTCTCATTTTGTTTAGTGTTGTAATCAGGAAAGGGTGTGGGATTTTTTTTTTTCCAATAGCTATTTCTGCATCATTTGGTAGGATCTTGTGGTTTTTATTCTTTGCTTTAATGTGATTGTTTTCTTGTTGAACTATCCTTGCATATCTGTTATGAATCCATATTTGTCATCGTGAATTATTTATTTTATGTACTCTTGGATTCTATTGACCAGGATTTTATTGAGGATTTTTGCATCTATGTCCATGAAAGATATTGCCCTATATTTGGTTTCAGAACCATATCAGGAACAGGTTCGAAGCCTTGAACACCAATGAGAGAAGACCAGATGAACTATTAGAAAATGTCAAGGGTATCATCTAGGAAGAGTGCAAAAGATCATTACAAAGAAAAAGGAGGAAGAAAAGACCAAAATGGATGTCAGAAGAGACTCTGAATATTGCACTGAAGCACTGGGAAGCCAAAGCAGAAGGAAGAATTCAAGATATTAAAGAGTTGAAGAGAAGATTTCAAAAGGCAATGAAGGAAGACAAAGCAAAATATTACAATGAAATGTGGAAAGAACTAAAGTCAGAAAATCAAAAGGGCTGAATGTGCTCAGCATTTCTTAAGCTCAAGGAACTGAAGAACAAACTCAAATCCCGAGTTGCTATATTTAAGGATGCTTTAGGTAGAATATTAAATGATCCAGGAAGTATTAAAATAAGATGGGAAAGTATACAGAGTCACTGTACAGAAGGAATCAGCAGATAAAGAAGAATTTCAGGAAACAGCATGTGAGAAAGAGCCTATTGTGGTTAAGGAAGAAGTTCAAGCTGCTTTGAAAGGATTGACCAAAAAAAAAAAAAGACCCCAGGAATAGACAGTATACCAATCGATGTATTTCAATTAACAGATGTTGCTGTATATGTGCTCACCAAGTTGTGCCAGGAAATCTGGAGGTCAACCACTTGGCCAACTGACAGGAAGAGATCTATATTTTTTTTTCCCATTGCAAAGAAAGGTGACCCAACAGAGGGTGGAAATTATCAAACAATATTATTCATATCATCTGCAAGCAAGATTCTGCTGAAGATTATCCAAAAACAACCCAAAATCAACAGAGAACTACCAGAACTCCAGGCTGGATTTAGAAGGGGTCGTGATACTAAGAATATTATAGCTAATGTTAGATGGATCTTGGCTGAATGCAGGGAATACCAGAGGAATGTCTATCTGTGTTTCATTGATGATGCAAAGGCGTTTGACTGTGTGGATTACAACGAACTGTGGCTGACTCTGAGAAAAACTGGAATCGCAGAACACATTGCAGATTGTGCTAATGTGAAACCTATGCTTGGACCAGAAAGCAGTCGTCAGAACAGAGTAAGGAAACACTGCATGGTTCAAAATTGGGAAGGGTGCATGCCAGGGATATGTCCTCTCTCCAAACCTTTTCAACCTATATTCAGAACAGATTATCTGGGAGGCTAGACACTATGAGGAGAAGTGTGGCATCAGTATTGGTGGAAGATTCTTCAACAATCTGCATTATGTAGATGGCACAAACCTTCTTGCTGAAACTGAGAAGGACCTGATGTACTTGCTGCAGCAGGTCAAGGACTACAGCCTTTTTAATATGGATTTAGGATTAATATCAAGAAGACAAAGATTCTCACCACTCGGCCAATTGGCAGCATCAGCATGGATGGAGGGATTGATATTGTTCACAGCTTTAGTTTACTTGGATCCACAGTCAACACTCTTGGCACCAGCAGCCAGGAAATTAAAAGATGTATTGCCATGGGAAGGTCTTCTGTTCGGGACCTCTCCAAAGTATTGAAGAACAATGGTGTCACTCTGGACACTAAGGTGTGTCTGATACAGACCATGGTCTTTGCAATCACTTGCTATGCATCAGAGAGCTAGACAACAACTCGGGAGGATAGATGGAGAATTGATTCCTTTGAGCTGTGGTGCTGGAGACGAGTATTGAATACACCATGGACTGCTAAGAAAATGAACAGGTTCATCCTGGATAAGGTTAAGGCAGGCTGTTCCTTGGAGGCAAGGATTCTGAGGCTTCATCTGGCATACTCTGGACGTGTTGCAAGGGGGGACCAGTTCTTGGAGAAGGGCGTCATGCTTGGGAGGGTGAAGTGACAGTGCGGAAAAGGAAGACATTCTATGAGGTGGATTCATTCAGTGACTATGGTAATGGGGTGTCCCGGTGACAGATTGGCACAGGACAGAGCAGCAGGTAGGGCTGTTGTACATAGGGTTGCTATGAGTTGCAGGTGACTCAACGGCACATAACAACAACAACAACAATAGTTGGTTGGTTTATTTGAGTTTTTTTAGTTTTGGTTTGGTTTTGTTCGGGTTTTGTTTCTTTTTAGGTGTCTTCACTAACTTTGGTATCAAGGATAGGTTTGCTTCATAAGAATGAGTCTGTGAGAATGTAATCATTTTTTAGTTTCTAAAATACTTCATGTAGAATTGGTGACAGTTCTTCTTTGAATGCTTGATAAAATTTACTAATAAAACTATCCAATCCAGGGCTTTTGTGTTGTTGTTATTGTCTGTAAAATTCAATGGGTCTGTTCAGGTGTCATATTTCAGTGTGTCAAATTGTGTAGGTTGTGACTTTCCAAGAATTTTTCATTACATTTATGTTTGTATATTTGTTTGAGTATAATTTTTCATATTGCATTGTTAACCTTTTTATTTAAATTGGATCTACTATGACTTTGACCCTTCTGCCTACTAATCCAATTATCTGTGCTTTTCTTTCTTTTCCCTTGTTAGTTTTCTAGTGGTTTGTTTTGTTTACCTTTTTGAAGAACAAACTCCTGGTCTTGTTGACAGTTTCATGTGTTTTTCTCTTTTCTATTTAATTTAATTCTGCCCTAATGTTTATAATTTCATTTTGTAGAGGGTGTCAGTTGTTCTGCTTTTCCTTTCTACTTGTTAGAGATGTTGGGTTGATTCATTGCCTCTGATTACGCTTTGTCTGTTTCCTGGGGTTTTTGGTAAGTTTTGCTTGCATTGTCATTTGTTTTAAGACTTTTTTTTTCTTTTAGTTTTAAATTTCTTATGTTGTCCAATAATGTTTGGTTTACTAAGGTACATCCCCCCCTTTATCCTCTGGTTATTAATTTCTAATTTTGTAGCGTTGTGGTCTGAGAAAATGCTTTGTAATATTTCTATGTTTTAAAATTTATCATTGATTTCATTGTCACCTAAATTATGATCTCTTCTGGAAAATGTTTTGTGCATGTTGGAGAGGAATGTATACTCAGCATTTTTTTAATGGATCCATTTGTATATATCTATGAGTTTGAATTGGTTGATTGGGGTTTTAATTCTTTAGCATCTTTGTTGAGTTTTTTGTGATTGTTATATCTTTTTTAGAGAGTGATGTATTGAAGTCTCCAACTACTATTTTAGTGTTGTCTATTTCTATTTTTTTTTTCAGTTTTGTTAACATTTGATTTGTGTATTTTGTGTCTCTGTCATTTGGTGCATATATGTTTAGTATGGTTATGTCCTCTTGTTCTACTAACACTTTAAGTATTATATCATTACCTTCAATGTCTTTTGTGGTTTTTTTCTGAATTCTGTTTTATAAGATATTAATATCATTAGTCCTGCTTTTATTCTGTTTTCCATTTGCTTGGTATATTTTTTCCCCACCATTTTATGTTTAGTCTTTCTTTACTTTCACTTTTCAGATGTGTCTCTTATAGACAGCATATTGATGGGCTTTGTTGTTTTGTATGTTTCTTTTGTTTTGTTTTTTCAAATTAGCTATTATTTTTGATTAAAATACTGGAAGAGTATATGCCAGGGATGTATCCTATCGCCATACCTTTTCAATCTATATACAGAACAGATGATCTGGGTAGCTGGGCTATATGAAGAGGAAAGTGGCATCATGATTGGAGAAAGACTCATAAACAATTTGCATTATGCAAATGACACAACCCTGCTTGCTGGAACTGAGGAAAACCTGAAGTGCTTGTTGAACTTCAAGAAGGTCAATGACTGAAGTGTTCAATATAAATTGAAGCTCAACATCAAGATAACAAAGATTCCCATCACTGGGCCAATTGACAGCATTATGATAGATGGTGAAGAGATTGAAATTGTTCACAGATTTAGTTTCATTGACTCCATAATCAACACTCTTGGTACTAGCAGCCAGGAAATCAAAAGATAAACAGTATTAGAAAAGTCAGCTGTAGGTGACCTCTCCAGAGTACTGAAGAACAATGACATCAGTCTGCAGACTAAAGTGTGCGTGATCCAGGCCATAGTCTTTGCAATTGCTTTGCAATTGATTCTGAGGAGGCTTCGTCTGACATACTTTGAGCATGTTGTAAGGATGGACTTTCCCGTTTGGAGGAACATCATGCTTTAAAGGGTGGAGGGACAGAGGAAGAGAGGAAGATTCTTGATGAGATATATTGATTCAGTGACTAGGGTAATGAGGGTAGGTGTGTCAGACAGTAATGTTGACACCAGTTAGAGCAGATTTCAAGGCTACTGTACAGAGAGTTGCTATGAGTGCAAATGACTCGAGAGCACATAACTACAACAACAATTCTTTTTATCTTCATTGGTGCATTTAAACCATTCACATTCAGTGTAATTATTGAGAGGCAAGGCTTTGTTGCTATAATTTTGTTGCATTCTTTTTGATGTTGTTGCTGGTTACTTTGATCCATCCTGTTTTCTATGTTATCTCTTTAAGAAGAACTTCCCTCAGTATTTCTTCTTTACACAAAACTCTTTAATTTTGACTTTACTAAGAATATCTTGATCTCTCTGTCAGTATTTGATGGACGGTTTTGCTGGGTATGGTATTCTTGATTGCAAGTTGTGTTCTTTCAGTGTCAATATTTATCATTCCACTGTCTTCTTGCTTGCAAGGCTTCTGCTGAGAAACCAGAACTTAATCTTACTTGCATTCCCTTATAGGTTACTTTTCATTTTCACCTGACTGCTTTCAGAATTCTCTCCTTGCCCTTGATTCCGGCAAATTTTATATGATATGTCTTGGTATTTTGCTTTTGGACTCTATTCTATATGAGATTCGTTCAGCTTCTTGTATATATATGTTTTCTCTTATTCTTCATTATGCTTGGAAAGTTTTCTTCTAGTAACTCTTCCACAACTCTCTCAGTGCCTTTTTTTGTTTCTTCCTCTTTTGGGATTTCAATTATGTGCATGTTGTTCCTCTTGATGATGTCTCACATTTTTCTTGGGTTTTATTTCCCTGCCCCCCTTTCTTTTTTATTCTGCTTTTTGTTCAGGCAGATTAGTACTGAGAATTCTGTCTTCTATTTTGCTGGTTCTGTGTTCCATCTTTTCAACTCTGTTCATCTGTCCCTCCAAAATGTTGGCAGTGTCTGAGACACTGGTCCTCATATGCTGGATTGTAGTTTCTTAATTTTCCAGAGTTTCTAATGCCTTGTTTGTTTTAACTGCATTGTCTTGGTTTTTATAAGTTTCTCATGGTTTTGTATGTAGTATCCTGTAATTCTTCAAGTATGACTTTCACCCACTGAAAATATTTAATCATTTTTCTTTTGAATTCTGTGTCTGAAAGTTCCATCAGACTTTCTGGCTTCAAAAAATCCCTTGATTCTCTGTTTTGATCGTTTATTTTTGGTAACATCTTGCTTTGATTTTGTGTAGGATGTGAGGTAGCCTGCTTCTTCTGTGTAATTGCTTTGTTTTTTCTTGCCTGCGGCCCTACCAGTACCTTGATCTGATTATCTTGGCTTGAGAGCTCACTGCTCCAGAGGAGGAAGCACCAGAATTTCTGGCCCTATGGTAAGATTTTCTGGGACTAGGGGGACAACTTCTTCTGTTCCTTTCTCTCTGCTCCTGCAACTAATTCCTCCAGGCTGGATGGCTTGTTCTCTGGCTGTAGCCTACTGTCTCGAAGTTTGTTGTCTCCCTTAGTCTATGCAGTGGTGCAGCCAGATACCATGGCTCTATTCACCACTCTATCTGACAGTTCAGGAGAAACGATTTTGTCTCAGACCTTTTTATCTAGGACTGTATTCCTATATCTGCTGATTGCTGGGCCTTCAAGTTAATGTGCATGGATTGCAAAGATGGATGATGTCCCAGTCAAAAACAATGTCTTGGCTGGATCCTACATGTTGGTATTCCACCCCCACACTTGGGGGTAAAGGTCTGTAAAGGGGCAGGGTTGAGGATGCCAGAGAGGTGATTGATGATCAATAAAGGATGTTTGTTAGATCAGTTCCCCTCCAGGCCAGCAAGTTCCCACAGCACAGCAAAGTCTGAAAATATCACTATGGAACTTATTTCTTTAGGATATATACTTAGTAGTGTGACTGGTCATTCAAATGTTTAGATAGATATAAAGTGAAATACGTAGGTGTTAGGAAATATCTAAGTACTTAGTAATTTTTTTCTACTTTCAATTCTTATGTAACAAATACCTTTTATATATATAGTATCGTCAGTTTACTCAGATGATTCAGCACAAAAAAGAGAATATGTGGCTAAAGCATATACAAATACATGCACAAATATATGTGGATATGAGATAATATATTTGTGTATAAATGCATGTGTGTGTGTGTGTCTCTATGTGTGTCAGAGAAAAAGAAAAATCCATATCCACATTTCTACTCTTAAACACCCTTCTATACATTATCTTTCTCTGTGTGTGTGTGCATATTATTAGCTTGTTTTCTTGAGGATATAGTTGTGTGATAATTGGTGAAAAGAAATGTGTTGTTGCTAGATAGTGTTGAATTGTCTCAATTAATGGTGACTCTATAAACAACAGCTCTATACTTTGCCTTATCCTGTGTCATCCTCACAGTATCTGCTAAGCTTAAGGCCATTATAACAGTCATTGCGTCGATCTATCTCATTAAGAATCTTCTTTCTTTGCTGACCCTATACTCTTCCAAGTGTGATGTCTTTTTTCAAAGACTAGACTTCCCTGGCATCATACTAAAATATGTGAGACAAAGTTGCACCATCTTTGTCTCTAAGAAGCACTTCAGCCTTTCCTCCATTTAGCATGATGTTGTCTACTGTCCAGTTGTGAGGATTTTTTTATTTCTTGATGTTGAGGTGCAATTCATACTGAAAACTGTTGTCTTTGATAATCTTCATTAAGTGTTCCAAGCCTTCTTCACATTGTGTAAAGAAACAAATAAACAAACGTGTGTAACATAGAGCTGAGAATGTGTGAAAGTATAAACATCTCTATGGGATGTGTGTGTGTGTGTATGAATATAGTAGTTTATGCATGTAAACTTAAGTGTGTGAGAGTGTGTGCACAAATACATGTGCATATATGTAATAATTTGTGTACACAAATACATGTATAGGTGTTTGAGAACTCCAGGAACAGAAACCTGAATTCCAAGTGGTGTTGTAGGAAGCATGTTCTATTGCTAGAAATATTGCTTCTGTTTCACAAGCACTCTAAAACCAGCTAAAAAATGCAAAATAACTCATATATGCAAAAATTTGGCTTTGGTGTTTTTTTTAGTTAGTATATGTGAGAGAATTTGTATTGTCAAAAGTCACTTAAAGTTCCCTGAACCCAATGGAGGTGCAATCTCTGTCCTGATTTAACATGATTTTTGCTTTCCTTCAGGCCTGGGCTGCATTGTGTTGTCAACTGTAATCACAATCAATTTTGCTAAAAGCTAAAAGTTACAGAGCTATCTGTCTGTCCTCATTGTGGTTTGCATGCCATGTCATGATTATCTAATGGAAACCATTCCATATTAGAAGTCAGGAGTCTGTGTGACCTTGTGATGGTGAAGTTCAGCTAACCTCTCTCAGCTTCAGCCTGATCCTTGGCCAACCTGGGACTAGCTTCTTCTATTATCTCAGAGACTGATGGAAACAGATGAGATGAGGGATATAAGGACACAGAAGAAAGCACTAAACAAATCATTTGACAATTATCTTTGATACAAAACAGCAGAGCTGAGGAACTCTGAAATCAGTTTTTGTAGTCTCTGAAAAGCAATCCAAATTTCCTTAGATTCCCAGTGTGCATCGAGGCAGTTCTTGGACATCTCCAAAAGGATGGAGAAAAGAAACATCCTCTTTTTTGCTGGCTGTACTAACACCTCAATTTAGAGTAATCTATATGTTCCTCCTATCCCTTAGTAAAACTTTATTTTTAAAGTTCCTGACTTGCTATCTTTTGTGAATCTGCTCCTGACTAAGGCTTCCTGCTGCCTCCTGCAAAGGACATCACTTATCTCCCACACCTCTGAGTCAATGGAATGTAGACAGTAGTCTAGTGACCAGAGGCCTGCTGGATTTACCTTCTCACTTCACTGTCACAGTCTATGCAAGTTTGACTTTGGAAGAGAAAGTGTGGCCATAATCTCAGTCAGAGTCAGTCAGTTACAAATTCTGTCTTGGAGATTAATTCCCATTTTCTGTCTTCCAAGGGTGTATACTGAGGGCATAGATATTATCCACGAACATTTATATACAAGAAAATACATAAAGTATAAGAGTTGTTATTTTCTCGTATCTATAATGAGAGCCAGAAGAATTCAGTGTCACTTGATTTCGTTCCTTCTTCAGCACTTTGCCACATCACTTCCTGCCTTTGGGATTTTTCCTTTTACTTTTATTTTTTATGTGTTCTTTTTTATTTTTTACTTTTTATCCATTTTCTACTAGTTTATTTACAAAATCAAAATACATTGTTTACAAAAACAAATACTTTCAATTTCCTCATCCTCTTACCCAACAAATTGTGCAATCCCATGATTAATCACCTCTCCACCCCTCACACATCCTCATTCCTCTGCTTCCAACCTCTCCCACATCTCTTGGATCCTTATACTCATTCTACAATAATGGCTTTATACAATATTTATTCTTGTGAGGAGTTTTCCTTCTATTCACTAAGTTGTCACAGAGAACCAATGTGTGTCAGTTAGTAGGTGAGGCATGGGAGTCGCAGTAGGAAACAAGATTCACGTAGGCCATACCCTACTGGGGCTGTAGTGTGGTATTAGAAGAAGACATCCAGCCAGTAAACATTGTAAAACACTATGATACAAGGAAGGTGTGCACTAACAGGAGCATATAACCAGAGCAAGGAAATAATCTTAGAATAAGGAAATTTCACTGAAATTTGAAGAACCTAGAATTCTGAATCTATGTGGACAATGTCCAGAAAGGATTCAGTAAAAACTGAAAGAAGTCCTCGTGGCCAGCTCAGAGAGAAGGGAGAAACACCAGGAAGTGAAGCTGGAATAACAGCAGCACCTAGACTATAGTGACCCTTAAGCTTTGTTAAAGAAGTTGAACTTTAATCCAGGGTTGTAAGAAACAAAAACAAAGCTGGAGTTCTAGAATTCTCATATGGTTGCTACCTGAAGTAGACCTTATGAAATTTCAATGCACATTTGAATCCCTTGGAGATCTTTTCTAAGCACAGATTCTGTCTGAGCATAGAGAATCTAGAATTACCATTTCCCTTCAGCTCAGAGCTAACCAATGCTGTTGATCAATTGAATAAGAAAGGCATAGAATATAACATAAATGTTGCCTTTATGAAACAAATTAATCTGTCTTTTTATGACAAATGATCTGTAAATTTCTGTTGTCTCTTTTGATATATGTCGCTATTGTTGTGATGTATTATCTAGTGAGAATTTTCTCATAGTTGACCTACCAGCTGGTTTTCAGAGGCAGTAAATCACATGGAAGAAACTTGCCCACCTTTCTCCAATAGAGTACACATGGCTTTGGGTTGGTGGTGCAACTCTTCACCAATAAGCCACCAGAGCTTGTATAGGATTTTTAATGATCAGAATGAGGATGGATCTTAAAGACCACTAATGTAATGCACTTATTTTTCTTATGAGGAAACCAAACTTGTGACTGGAGCAGTGACCTGCCTAACAATAATCTTGTTTGTTACTGGCAAGAATAGGTCTGGAGGCAGGTTTCCTTGAATGTCAGTTCAGGATTCTTCCTATGACAAACAGTCTCTCCTCCTATATGACCTTTTAACCTACTGTGTTCCAGCAAGATAGGGGTGGAGACTGCTTGTGCCTAGAACAGGTAGCTTCTCCATGCCAGAGAAGGTTCTGAACATAATCTGAGTTCTGAAGGATTAATTGAGGCACTCTGTGGCCTTGGAGTTAGGCCAGACCAGAAGATTTTCTAATACTAGATTAATCAAGCCAAAGATGTTCTCATGATAATTGGACATTTTCTCCCCCTGGATTTTAATGTGCTGAAGCACTTTGGTACCTGGTAATATGCCAGAAAATTTGGAGGACAGCTGTTTGGCCAATGAATTGAAAGAGTTCCATATCTTTTCCCATTCCCAAGAAAGATGATCTTACTGAGTGTAGAAACTATCAAGCAATATCATTAATATCATGTGCGAGCAAAACACTGCTGAAAAGCATTCAAAAATGGCTAGAACAGTACATAGAAAGGAAGCTGCCAGAAGTTCAAGCAGGATTTTGAAGAGGCTGTGGTACCAGGGATATCATTACAGATGTAAGATTGATCCTGGTGGAAAGTAGAGAATACCAGAAGAATGTCTATTTTCGCTTTATCGACTAGGCAAAAGCATTTGACTGTGTGGATCATAAGTTGTGGCTGACATTGAGAAGAATGGGAGTTATAGAGCACTAAATTGTGCTCATGAAGAACCTATACCTGGACCAGGAGGCTGTTGTATGAACAGAGCAGGGGACACTGCATGGTTTAAAATTGAAAAGAGTGTGTCAGGGTTGTATTCTCTTTCCATACCAATTCAGTCTGTATGTGCAGCAAATTATTCAAGAAGCAAGACTCAATGAAGAAGAATTAGGATCAGGATCAGAGGGAGACACAACAATAGCCTGTGTTATGCAGATGGTACACTGCTTGCTGAAAGTGAGGAGAACTTGAAGCACTTTTTGCAGAAGATCAAGGAGCGCAGCCTTAACTATGGATTGCATCTCAATGTCAAAAAAAAACCAAAACAACAACAAAGATCCTTTACACTGGACCAATAGACAATATAGTGGGTGGAGAGGAGATTGAAACTATCAACAGATTCATTTTGCTTAGATCCACAATTAATACCCTTGGTATGAGCAGTCAGGAAATAAGGAGATGCATCACACTGGGGAAATCTGCAATTAGGGACCTCTCCAAATTATTGAGGAATAATGATGTCAGTTTGAGGATTAAGATGCATCTGATTCAGGCCATAGTCTTTCAAATCACTTGCTATGCATCTGAGAACTGGACAATGAGTGAGGATGGCAGAAGAAGAATTTATGCCTTTGAGCAGCGGTGTTGGAGAACAGCACTGAACATCCCATGGACAGCCAACAGAACAAACAGATATGTGTTGTTGAGGGTGCAGCCAGAGTGCTCTTTGGAAGCAAGAATGATGAGAATTTGCCTCATATCCTTTGGGCATGTTGCTATGAGGGACTATTCCTTGGAGAGGGACATGATTCTGGGAAAGGTGGAGGGTCAGCAAAGGAGAAGAATAACCTCAACCAAGTAGATTGACACAATGACTGCTGCATTGGGTTCTTGTGTGTCAGGAAGTATGAGGATGACACAGGATAGAACAGGGTTCAGATCTTTTTTTTCACAGAATCTCTATGAGTTGTACTGGACTCAATGGCACCTAACAATAGCAATATTCTCTTGGTACCCAGATCAAGTGATCAGTTTTCCTAGACAAAAGAATCGATCCTATGAAAATCTGTAGAAACAAGAGATCATCTGTATGGCATTATAGTATAGTCAATGAAATATGCTTCCAACAACTTGCTTCCGATCCCTTACTTGTTTATCACTGTCAATTACAATTTCACCATTAATTACCCACTTGAATAGTTAATAAATCAAGTATTATCTCATTTTAAATTATTTTTTTTTAAAGTTAAAACAAAACTGAGAAAGTTAACGTTAAGTCACTAGCACTTCAATACGAATTCATTTATAAACTCTTTCCCAGGACAGTGAAGTTTTCTTTCTTTTTTAAAAATTAATTTTAATGAATGTTTACAGAGACTTTGGATTTCCAATCATTCATTGTTGCATTATTCTCCCCTCCTTGTCCCAGTTTGTTCTTCTTTTTTGAAAAGTAAAAGAAAAATTCTTTCATTGTTATACAATCCCCACCTCCCCCCACCAAGTACACTCAACTATGCAGCCTTCATTCTGGACTCTTGTCATGACCATACTATCCAATCATATATCGCTTTTAAATAGTTTTCTCTCTCATCTGTTTCAATGCAGTATACATAATTTATCCAACCTCTGTGAGTCTCACTCTAACCCTGATGTCTGATAAAAGCTCTGAAATTAAAAAAAAAAAAAGCTCTGAAATTGGGATGAGAATAGAGGAGAGAACAAAGAAAGGAGACACAGAAGACAGATAAAATTTACAAATTAATCATTTTGCCCAATGCCAGTTCTGCTTTTGACTTCCATATACTTCCTATTTTTTATGACTTCTATTCAAAGTTGATGGAGCACTGGTGGTCTAGCGGTGAGAAGCTGCACTGCAATCCTGTAGGCATATGATTCAAGGCCACCAGCTGTTTCACAGCAGAAGGATGGGCAATCTCCTCCTGTGTGATTAACTGCCCCTAAAATCCTGCTGGAGGGTCAGAGATGAGTCGGTCTGACTCAACAGTACACAACAACAACATTCAAAGTTGGTGATGATGTAAGAAACTGGAGGAAAGCCAGGGTTACAGATGCTGGGTGGATTTTACAGTAAAGATATGAGTAAGATCTGATATGTGTAAGTGCCTCTCCATCCCCAACATGACATCAATTCCTTGACAACCATGTGTGCTGCCCCTGGAATAGGAAAAAGAAGAATTTGAGCTAAAGAGTTAAAAGCACATAGTGTTTTCAAATAGAAATGAAAAACACACTTTGGATAAATAATAGTTAGCAAGAAGACAAAGATTCTCACCACTGGACCAATTGGCAGCATCAGGGTGGATGGTGAAGAGATTGAGATTGTACACAGCTTTAGTTTGCTTGGCTCCATAGTCAACAGTCTTGGCACCAGCAGCCAGGAAATTAAAAGGCGCATTGCCATGGGAAAGTCTGCTGTTAGGGACCTCTCCAAAGTGCTGGAGAGCAATGGTATCTCTTTGGAGACTAAGGTGGGTCTGATACAGGCCATGGTCTTCGCAATCACCTGTTATGCATCAGAGAGTTGGACAATGACCAAGGAGGATAGAAGAATTGATGCCTTTGAGCTGTGGTGCTGGAGAAGAGTATTGAACATACCATGGACTTCTAGGAAAACAGATTAGTCCTGAAAAGGGTTAAACCGGGTGGCTTCTTGGAGGCAAAGATTCTGAGGTTCCGTCTAACATACTTTGGACATGTTGTGAGGAGAGACCGGTCCTTAGAGAGGGACATCATGCTTGGGAGGGTGGAGGCACAGCGCAGGAGAGGAAGGCCCTCAATGAGGTGGATTGATTCAGTGACTGGGATAATTGGGATGGGAGTGTCAGAGACAGTGCGATTGGCACAGGACAGAGCGGAGTTTAGGGTCGCTATGAGTCGCAAGCGACTCGACGGCACATAACAACAACAACAACAACATCAGCTGATTGTAGCTCACAGCAATCCTGTATAACAGAGTAGAACAGCTATGAGTTTTCATAGATTATAAATCATTGTTATTGTTGTGTATCAAGTCAGAACCCACCCATAGCTGACCCTCTGGCAAGTTTTTAGAGGCAGTAAATAGCACGGCAATATAGTACCTATCTTTCTTTCATGGAGTAGTTGATGAATTTGAAAAGCATACCTTTGCATTGGCAGCACAATTCCTTACCACTCAGCCACCAGAGTACTAGTTTAAAAGAGTATTCATATATATGTTTTAATGTTGAAAATTAGCCTGTTATGAAGGGAGGCAAATCTTTCATTCTTTCTATAAAGTTCACTGAGCCACATGCTTTAAAATGTACATTTCCAAGCTCTACAGCAGAGATTCTCATTCAAGAGCATTTGGAGTGTGGCCTTCTAATCTGCATACCTAATAGCAGTAGATGATTGGTCCATCCTTTAATATATATGTACAATTTCACATTACTGTTGGTAGAACATGCAAATTATTAGATTGCAGCCTGCTAGAAGGTAGGAAGTAACTACATCATTTTTCTTTGCATAATGCTTTGCCCATAGTATGTTCTTGACAAATGTTGGCAAGATGTTAATGGTCAGTGAAATATTCATAAAAGTAGTATCTTTCAGGGTCTTTATAAATGGAGAGGACTTCAGGAGTCAAGGCCTGGAGTGAAGATATTCCACAATGAGGAAACAAAACAAAGGAGTAGACACGGGTTTTCCAAAGATTGGAGAAGTTCTGCTATTTGATTGATGTATAGAATATGATATGGATTGGAAACAATTTACATTTCAATTATAGAAATAAGATGATACTATGGAAGGCTTTGAATGCTAGGATTTGTAGTTTAGATAGCAGAACTGTGTGTTGCAGGTATGATGTGGTCTAATGCAATGGAAATAATGCTTTATGGAGGTTTGGGTGGAATTTACTATGTTACTAAATCATCATCTTAATGCTAGAACAAAATAATATGGAACACTTTTGTATAAATTATAACAAACCTCTAAAGCCCTGACATTACCTACACTAAAATCTTGAATTCCCAATTTAGTTATCAATTAAACATTCTATATTTTTAGATATATTTGTAGTGTGGTGGATTTATTGTTCAAAATGGTTTTCCTAGACCATTGTCTTGTCATTTGCACGTAGCTGAGTAGGTATATGCGAATAGAAAGTGTAGAATATTAATAAAGGAATTTGGCCAATGTTACCATCCTGCCAGGTTTAAATTAAGAAGGTTAAGAATCAGAGAACTGGAATCTTAATGTCAAAAATAAAGAAGCAACACAGAATGCAGTCTACATCCTTCCTGCACTAGTTAGACAAGTAGACAATAAGACATAGAGCCAACCTAAGAAAGTGCCTCCATAGAGGCAGATTCGAGGTCTTTGCTTATGACTGATGAATTATGGGGTGGTGAGGAACAAAATATTTTAATTGGCAGGATGAAGAAACCTTTGTAACACTGCCCTAAAATCATGAGACCAGAAGGATTCAAGAGTACTCACGAAAAACTGCTTTGATTGAAGAATTGTATCCTATATCCAGCCTGACTTATTGTTAAGTGCCCTCAAGTACAACTCATAGTGCTTCTATGAACAGATCTGAACTGTGTCACATACTGTGCCATCCTCATAATCTCTGATACAATTGAGCACATTACTTCAGTCATTGTGTCAATCCATCTGGTTGAAGTGCCACCTCTCTTTTGCAAACTCTCTACCTTTCCAAGCATATTTCTCTCCAAGGAATAACCTTTCCTAACAGCATGCTCAAAATATATGAAAAAAAATTTGTCATCACTGCCTTCAAGGAACAGTCTTGTTATACTTTCTGTAACATACATCTATTTATTCTTTTGACAGTCAGTGGGATATTCAGTACTCTTCTTCAGCATCAAAGATCAAAGACATCAGTTCTTCTGTCATCTTTATTCATTGTCCAGGTCTCAGATGCATTGCTGTTGTGTCATCAAGTCACCTGCAACTCATAGTGACCCTAGTGACCCTATGTATAACAGCCTAAATAAACCCTGCTCTGTCCTGTCTGTCTCCGACACATCTATCCCCATTATCCCAGTCACTGAATCAATCCACCTCATAGAGGGTCCTTTCCCTTCTGCACCGTCCCTCCACCTCCCAAGCATGATGTCCCTCTCCAAGGACCTCTCCCTCCTTAAAACATGTCCAAAGTATGTTAGATGAAGCCTCAGAATCCTTGCCTACAAGGAACAGCCTGGTTTAACCCTCTCCAGGATGAATCTGTTTGTTTTCCTAGCAGTCCATGGCATATTCAATACTCTTCTCCAGCACCACAGCTCAAAGGCATCAATTTTCCTTCTATCCACCCTAGTCATTGTCCAGATCTCTGATGCATAGCAAGTGATTGAAAAAGACCATGGTCTGTGTCAGGCACACCTTAGTCTCCAGAGTGACACCACTGTTCCTCAGTACTTTTGAGAGGACCCTAACAGCAGCTTTCCCATTGCAATATGTCTTTTTAATTTCCTGGCTGCTGGTGCCAAGACTGCTGACTATGGAACCAAGCAAACTAAAGCTGTTAACAATCTCAATCTCTTCACCATCCATGCTGATGCTGCCAATAGGTCCAGTGGTGAGAATCTTTGTCTTCTTGATATTGAGCCTCAATCCATACTGAAGGCTGCAGTCCTTGACCTTCTGCAGTAGCGCTTCAGGTCCTCCTCAGTTTCAGCAAGCAGAGTTGTGCCGTATGCATAATGCAGACTGTTAAAGAATCTTCCACCAATCCTGATGCCACACTTCTCCACATAGTGTCCAACCTCCTGGATAATATGTTCTGCGCATAGGTTCAAAAGGTATGGGGATAAAACACAACCTTGCCAGCACCCTTCCCAATTTTGAACCATGCAGTGTTTCCTTATTCTGTTCTGATGACTGCCTGCTGGTCCAAGAATAGGTTTCACATTAGTACGATCAAGTGTTCTGGATGTCCTATTTTTCTCAGAGTCAGCCACAGTTTGTTGTGATCCACACAGTCAAACGTCTTTGCATAATCAATGAAACACATATAGACATTCCTCTGGTGTTCCCTGCTTTCAGCCAAGATTCATTTAACATTAGCTACAATATCCCTAGTAACACAACCCCTTCTAAACCCAGTCTGTACTTCTGGCAGTTCTCTGTTGATGTGCTATTCCAGTCAGATGCATATCAAGTGATAAAAAAAGACTATGGCTTGAGTCAGGAACACATTAATCTTTAAACTTGTATAATTATTCCTCAGTAATTTTGAGAGATTCCTGGAGCAGGTTTGTCCAATACATCTCCTGATCTCCTGACTGCTAGTACATAGGCTGTTATGGATCCAAGGAAGATGAAGTAATTGAAAATTTCAATATTTTCTCCATCTATCATAATGTTGCCTATTGGCTGAGCAGTGATAATTTTCATTTTATTGGTGTTGAGATGTAACCTATACTGTAGGCTCTAATCTTTGATGTTTTGCAGCAAATACTTCCAAGTTCTTCTCACTTTTGATAAGAAAGGTTGTGTCATCTGCATAATCTAAGTTGTTGATAAGTCTTCCTCGAATCCTAATGCCATGCAGAGTCCAACTTCTCAAAAAGTTTTTAGCATACAGACTGAAGAGGGATGGAGAGAGGATAAAACCCTGACACACAACTTTCTTAGTTTTAAATCATGCAGCATTTGTTTTTTTTGTGTTCAGACAACAGCTTCATGATACAGGTTTCACATGAGGGCAATTAAATGTTCTGGGATTTCTGCTTTTCTCAATGTTAGCCATCAGTATGATCTACACAGTCAAATGCTTTTGCAAAGTCAAAGAGACATTTTTTCTGGTATTTTTTGTTTTCAGTGAGGACTCCTCTGATATCAGCAATGATACCCCTTATGCCACTTCTTATAAACTCAGTTTGAACTTCTAGCAATTCTCTGTCAATGTATTGTTCAAGCCATTTTTGGATGATCTTCAGCTGGATTTCACTTGCATGTGATATTAATGATACTGTTTGATATTAATGATAATTAATGGTATGGGTAATAATTTCCAAATTCTCTTGGGTCATCTTTCTTAAGAAAGGTAACAAATATGGATATCTTCCTGCTAGTTGGCCAGGTAGCTGTACTCCAAATTTTATAGAATAGTCTGCTTAGCATGGCCAGGGCTGCATCTGTTAAGTGAAAACATCAATTGGTGTTTCACTGATTCTTCAGGCCTTGTTTTTTTGCCAATGCTTTCAGTGCAGTTTGAATGTTTGCCTTCATTACCATTGGCTCTTGCAATATTTGTATTGGCCAGTTATTTTTGATACAATGAGTGACGCTATATTTTTTCCATCTTTTTATGATGCATTCTGGATCATAAATTAAGATTTTGCCCATAGCATCTCTCATTTTGCAATTCAAGGCTTGAATATCCTTTTCAGTTCATTCAACTTGAGAAATGCTGAATAAGTCCTTCCCTTTTTATTCTATAATCCCAGCTTCTGTACATTCCACTACAATGCTTTGCTTTGTCTTCTTGACCCGCCCTTTGAAATCTTCTATTCAACTGTTTTATTTCTGCATCTCTCCCCTTTGTTTTGGCTTCTAAACCCTCTAGTGTAATTTTTAGAGTTGTTTCTGCATTTTTAATGTAATTTTTCTCTCTGCATAGAAGATATCCTTGATCTCATCCCATGTCTCTTATGGTGTTCAATCATTGATGTTAAATTCCTCAAATCTATTCTTGAAATTATTTTTAAATTCATGTAGGCGATACATAAGGGCATATTTTGCTTCCTGTGGACTTGTTTTAATTTTATCCAGCCTCAATTTGAACTTGCACATAAATAATTGATAGTTTGTTTCACAATAAGCACCTAACCTAATTTTGACTGTTGATATTATGCTTCTCCAACGACTCCTTCCACAGATGTAGTCAGACTGATTCCTATGTAGTCCATCAGGTAAAATCCATGTATGAAGTCACCATTTTGTGGTTTTTTAAGTAAAATTTTATTTTAATTGTGATTTTTAATGAAAGTTCATAGACAAGTTGCGTTTTCATTTGTTTATTGTTGTACAATTCCCCCTCCAAGTTATTTTTTTAATATTTTCTCATTGTTCCATGATTTTCTACCCTCCTCCTTAGTCCATTTTGCAATGTAACTCTTCTGGACTATTGTCTTATATATAATGTCTAATAATATATTAATTTTAAACAAGTCTTTCCTTAGTCTTGTCCAATGCAGTGCTCATTATCTATCAACTCTTTTCCTATTCTCCTTCCAACTGCACATGTCAGTCCTGCTTCATAACAGTGGTGTTATGCAGTATTTGTCCTATTGTGTGTGAGATATTTGACTCAACATAATGTCCTCCAGGGTCCCATGTTCTGTAATGTTTTACAAGTTCATTGTTTTTGGTGAAATGAGATGGACTGGCATGGGATATTCTGAGTCAGAGAATCATATGATCTACTATGCTTGAGACGAAAACGTGAGAAAAAATAGGGTTATTTTCATAGTTTAAAAAAAGTCATTCTAGATCCATCTGAAAATACAATGTTGTGAGTTACAGGATAATATCCATACACATTCAAGGAATTCCATGAATACCAACATCAAGAACCAGAGCCGAGAGGAAGAAATAGAAGATTTCTATCAACTTGTCCAGTCAGAGATTGATCAAACATGCAATCAAGATGCATTAATAATAATGGGTGACTGGGATGCAAAAGTTGGGAATAGAGAAGAAGGATCAACAGTTGGAAAACATGGATTTGGAAACAGAAATGAAGCCAGAGATAGAATGATAGAATTTTGCACTATCAATGACTTATTCATAACAAATACATTTTATAAGAAACACAAATGCAGCCTATACACATGGATTTCACCTTTTGGTATGCATAGGAATCAGATCAATTACATCTGTGGAACGAATCACTAGAGAAACACAATATCAGCTGTAAAAACTAGGTCAGATACTGATTGTGGAAGAGACCACCAACTAGTCATATGCAAGTTCAAGCTGAAACTGAAGATAATTAAATTAAGTCCACATGAACCAAAATTTGACCTTGAGTCTATCCAACCTGAATTTCAAAACCATCTCAGGAACAGGTTTGAAGCCTTGGACATTAATGAGTGAAGATTGGATGAGCTGTGGGAAGATATCAAGAATATTATCCAGAAAGAATGCAAAAGGTCATTACAAAGGCAGAGAAGGAAGCAAAGACCAAGATGGATGTCAGTCAGAATAAACACTTTATATTGCACTGGAGTGCCGAGATGCCAAAGAAAAGGGGATAAATCAAGATATTAAGGAGCTGAACAAAAGATTTCAGAGGACAGAAAGGGAAAACAAAGTAATGTATTACAATGAAATGTGCAAGGAGCTGGAGTCAGAAAATCAAAAGGGCTGAACTTGTTCAGCATTTCTTAAGTTCAGATCACTGAAGAACAAATTCAAACCTCAATTTGCAATACTTAAGGATGCTTTGGACAAAATATTAAATGATGCAGGAAGCATTAAAAGAAAATGGAAAGAATATACAGAGTTATTGTACTAAAAAGAATTGGTGGACACAGAAGAATTTCATGAAACAAATCATGAGCAAGAGCCTATTGTGATAAAGAAGGAAGTTTAAGTTGCTCTGAAAGAAGTGGCAAAAAACAAGGCCCCAGGAATTGATACCATACTGGAGACAGAATACATCCCTGATGAACCTCCTTCTTGATTTTGAACCATGTAGTGTCTCCTTGCTCTGTTCTGACAACTGCCTCTTGGTCCGAGTATAAGTTTCACATTGTTGTTGTTGTT
>NW_006400245.1:249886-254264 GCF_000299155.1 Elephantulus edwardii | reverse complement strand
GATATTGAGCTTCTCCAGTGGTTCTTTCCACAGATGTAATCAATCTGATTCCTATGCACACCATCAGGTGAAATACAAGTATATAACCTGCGTTTATGTCTCTTAAAAAATGTATTTGCTATGAATAAGTCATTGATTGTGCAAAATTCGATCATTCTCTCTCCAGCTGCATTTCTGTCACCGAGTCCACATTTTCCAACTACTGAATCTTCTTCCCTGTTCCCAACTTTTGCATTCCAGTCACCCATTATTATCAATGCATCTTGATTGCATGTTCGATCGATCTCCGATTGTAAAAGGTGGTAAAAATCTTCTATCTCCTCTTCCTTCACTCTGGTTGTTGGTGCATATGTCTGCATGATGGTGGCATTCACTGGACTTCCTTGTATGCGTATAGATATTATCCTGTCAAATGTTCTGGGATTCCCATTCTTCTCAGAGTTAGCCACAGGGATGATAGAGGAAGAGTTGATGCCTTTGAGCTTTGGTGCTGGAGAAGAGTATTGCATATACCATGGACTGCTAGGAGAACAAACAAGTTCATCCTGGAGAGGGTGAAGCCAGGCTGCTCCTTGAAAGAAAGGATTCTGAAGCTCCGTCTGACATACTTTGGACATGTTGCAAGGAGACATCAGTCTTTGGAGAGGGACGTCATGCTTGGGAGGGAGGAAGCACAGGGCAGGTGAGGAAGACATTTGATAAGATTGATTGATCCCATTACTGGGGTAATGTGGATAGTGTGTCAGAGACAATAACATTGGCAAGAGATAGAGCAGGGTTTAGGGCTATTGTATATAGGTTTGCTATGAGTTGTAAGTGATTCGATAGCACATAACAACAACAACAACAACAATTGTATTCCATTCTGTGAATATACCATAGTTTTTATATCCATTCATTTGTTGATGGGCACTTGGACTGCTGCCATCACTTTGTTATTGTAAATAATGCAGCAATAAACATTAGCGTGAATACATCTGTTTGGATAGAAGTTCTGGTTTCTTTAGGGTTTATTGCCAGGAGCAAGATTGTTGAGTTGAATGATATTTCTATTTCCAACTTTTGAGAAAGCATCAGGCCGCCTTTCATGCATCTGTGTATTCTTTCAATTTTTTTTTTTTTATTTTCTACGAGTTTATTCCCTTTTTTGTGGGCAGCATGGTGCTGGAGACCAGTTTGAAAGTCATCTACAGAAGCTGGTCCTACAGAAGCTGTTGGCTGAGATTTGGTGAGCAGTAGAATGGAATGTTAAGTCACTAAAGGAAGTCAGAAGAAATGATAAGGCCTCCTATTTTAAAACCCTTTTTGGTGGGGGCCTCCTATTTAAAAACCTATTAGGGTCCTCAGGCCTTTCGGCCCTCAGGCCTAGTTTAAATTGGTTTTTGTCAAACATTCTTCTAAGTGATATAGCACTGGTCTGTGCACTGCTGTACACAAGTAACACATGATTGCTGTGATGCTAAACATTGTGACAATGATGTGCTAAATGCGATAATGATTACCTATGGAAGACAGTGTTTGATGCAGCTTCCTGATTTAAAACAAGCTTGGATACAGGAGTGGCATCCACTTTTGAAATGGCTTGCCTCTGAAACTCTATGAACAGTGCTCAGATCTTTCTTTCATAGGGTCGCTATGAGTTATCTACGACTAGAATGCACTTAATAACAACTAGTTTATTTACAAAAATTGAATAAAAATTTGAACAAATTCTTTCAATTTCCCTCACACCCCCCCATCAAATTGTATAACCCAATGATTAATTCTCCTGTCTCCCTGCACAACCACATCCCTCTGCTTCTTGCCTTTCCTACCTCTCTTGGATCCTTATACTCATTCTACAATAATAGTTTTATACAATATTTATCCTTGTTGTACTAGGTTAGTTCACTCAGCATAATGCTCTCCACTCCTTCCTAAGTTAGGTAATAATTTACAAAATCATTGCTCCTGTGTGTCAACTAGTTTTCCATTGTGTGAATGTACAATAATATGTCAATCCATTCTTTTGTGGTTGGACATTTCAGCTGTTTCCATGTTCTTATGATGATGAATAATGCTGCAATGAACATTGGTGGTCTAATCTCAGTTTGTGCCCCAGTTCTCATTTTTTTTTTCAAGTTATATTCTAAGCAGTGGAATAGCTGAGTCTATGGAATTTCTATGGTCAGCTTTTTGAGAAAGCGCCAAAATGCCTTCCAAGTGGTTGCACCATTTTACAATCCCACCAACAATGCATAATTGTTCCTTTCTAATCACATCCTCTCCAACATTTATTACTTGCTGACCTGTTAAACTTTGCCACTGTTACTGGAGTGATATGGTACCTCATTGCGGTTTTGATTTGCATCTCTCTTATTGCCAGTGATTTTTAGCTTTTCTTCATATGTCTGCTTGCCATTCAAATATCTTCCTCTGTGAAAATACTTTCACTGTCTTTTGCCCATTTTGTAATTGGGTTATCATTCTTTTTCTTGTGGAGGCCCAGAAGTATTCTGTAAAATTTTCTTATAAGAGTCTTGTTTGAGATGGTATTACCAAATGTTTGTTCCAAGTCTGTATTTTTAAAAAGATATTTATAAGGAATAAATAATTTCGAGTACAAAATGCTATCATTCTGTTACCAAGTTCATATTCTCAGACTACCTTTCCTTCTTCATTGTTTCCAACTTTTATGTTCTAGCTTTAGGAATGTCTCAATTCAGGGATCCAGCTCTAGGGGAAGTTGGGGTTTTTTTGGTTTTGGTTTTGTTTTGTTTTTTTTCCTTTCTGTTAGCTCTAGAAGAAGTGCTTTCTTTTTCAAGATCTTTGGACTCAGTGTTCTTTAAAGAAAGGACACTAGTGCACAACCCTAAGTCCAAAGACTTTCTGTTTCAGGATCTTCTTTCGTGATGGCAGTAGGATCCCCTTACCTCCCTACACTAATTTTTATCTTCTTTTATAAAATAAAAGATAATGTAGGCCACATCCTAAAGAAATTCCTTTTGCACTGTAGCAAGGTTCTGACAGAATGGAGAGTATTGTTAAATTCTTCTCTTAATCCTTTAGAATGAATTGGTTTATCTGACTATGGGGTTCATATGATAGCTATGACATTATTCAACGACATGACTGTCAAGCTACTAAAGATCATGGGCCTGCTGGCTTACACACACCTTCTTAAGGGAGTCGATTACATTAACAGCACTTGGTAAAGTAAAAATTAGTGAAAAAGAGGAAGAGTAAAAAACAATGACTGTAATAATGGTCTCAAATATAACAATGATTCTGATGATGGCACAGGACTGGGCAGTGTTTTGCTTTGTTGCATATAGGATCACTGTGAGTTAAATCTAACACATGAATATCTAACAATGGCAACTTTATAGTTTATTAAATTAGAGTTAATTGGAATATGCTAAAATTTAAATTTGCAAATTCCATTACCTTCTCCCTTCTTTGCACTAAATTGGGGACAATTTAGGGATAGATATCGCATTAATACAGAGACTGAGAGTAAAATATTAACTTTATTTGTGTTACAGGTATGGAATACAACCTAGATGAGTAGCCACACCAGGCTTTCTACAGCTTTAAGATAATATATTGGGAGATAGCATAGTTAGTTTGGATATATACGACAAATATTTACCCACAATCTGTTCCTCACACTTCACATATATCTGTAGATAGATAGAGTTGTACTTGCATACCGACCCCACAGGTGACCTGAGTCCTGGCTCATGAATCCTCATTTATGCAAGCAGGAACCAGGTGGGAAGCAGATGCCTTATGAGTAGACAGGTCTCCATCTCCAGAGAAAATCCTAAAAGGCCCCTTCTCAGCAGTTTCTTTTCCCTGGGCACCTACTGAATAAGTCATCCATTCCCACAGTGAACCCTGGGAAGAACTGTTGTTGTGTGCTTCAAAGTGGAAACGACTTAAAGCTGACCTTCCAGTGGATTTTCAGAGGCAGTAATTCACATAGGAGGAGACTGCCGATACTTCTCCCATGTGGTGGATTAGACTTTAGTACTGCACCTGCAGCTTCTTAAAATTGATTAGTGAAAATAATCCTCAATTCTTTTAGAAGAGTGAAGTGACCATTTTGTGGGCCACAGAGAGGAATGTGTGAGGCAAGATTTTATAAGGAAAAAAAATCCCTTAGTGATCTGAGCAGAAACAGATATTGAATGTACTAGGAATTACAGTTTATTCTGTTAGACTGAACAGTGACATAATGTTAATAACAAAGTCCTATCAGTTAGAAATACACACTGACTTTTCTCTCCCCCATAGACTTTAATGCCATAAACATATAGTCTAAAAGTATTATATTTTAGGGCATTATTTTTATCGTAGGAGTATGCAATGAGGGTTGCAGAGTAGATTATATTTG
>NW_006400245.1:240377-249781 GCF_000299155.1 Elephantulus edwardii | reverse complement strand
ATGGAATTCCAAAATCTCTGTAGATGTTCATTGAAATTAAAAATAAACAAACTAAATTAAATTTAAAAAGAAAGAAAAGTAAAAAAAAGAAATACACACTGAAATATACTTAAGAACAAAATAAGCTTATGTCTGATACTTTTTTAACATTTTTCAAAAAAAAAACCAAAATAAGAGATGCAAAAGGGAAAATGGATGAAACATTATTGGCAAAATATTGTTATTGTACTTAGTGAGAAGTGCAGAGGGATTCATTATACTTTTCTCCTTTGTATGTGTAATGAAATGAAAATTTCCATAATAAAAATGTTCATATAAAAGGATATTAAGCATATTTTTGAGCCTCTGAGGTGACTATAAAATCATCTTCAGGTTCAATGATTTGTTAGAGGGACTCATAAAACTCAAAAAAGCTGTTATAGTGATGCTACGGTTTATTACAATGAAAAGATACAGATTAAAATGAGAAAGGAAAAATGGTGTACAGAATAGAGTCCAGGAGTAAGACCCCAGAAAACCCATCTGCATTTTGATGTCTGAAATTTTTACTGAACATGAATCATCCACATTACTAACCTAAGAAATCCATCTCAGACACTGTGGTGGAAGGCCTTACTATAAATCATAGAGTTGAGATAAGCTCTCTGTTTTGGCCGAGGCTTCAAGTAAACAAACATGCTTTTATTAGGCAAGGAATCATAAAAACAAGTCATCTTCCAGGAGGGCCTGCCATGGCTCAGTCTTCTCTTTTGAGTGTGAGAGATTTGAACATCTCAAGCCTGCTGAGTTAATCTTTTACCACATAGAAAGTAAGGAATGACACTCAAAATTTTCATAGAACTATTACCCAGAGCCTAAAAGAAACCAGGTAGCCACCTCTGCCCTCCTATAATAAGAATGGATATGGTATAGTCTTCTTTCTAAAACAAAGTCTAGGTAAGAGATCTCTGGCAAAACTTGGTCACTCAGTCCTAGCTTCATTCTTTGATCTAGGGGAAAAACACTGGCAGTTATGGCTCTGTAGGGAAACATGCTCTCACTCAGAAGATGAGGATTCCACTATTTCATGAAGGTGATTAATATCACATTCAATAAGATATATATTCACTGCAAAGAGAAAGTGGTTCTTCCACACTTGAAAATGTATTAAAATACATATCAGGTGTTCACTGTAGCCTCTGCATTAACATCTGTTCTGCTTTTTGATGTTTGCAAATCTTTTATGTGTTGTTGCTGTTATCACTAGGTGCCATCAAGTTAATTCCAGCTCATCTTTACCCTCTAATAATAGACTAAACATTTGCCCTATCCTAAGCCATTATAATTATACTCTCACTTAACCTTCATGATCATATGTTACTACCTTACAAAATGTTTCCAATTATTTCTCACAATAACCATGAGTCAGAATTATTCACATTTTATAGATGACAAAACTGTTGAAAAAAGGACTAACTCCAATTCTCTAGCTTTTAAAGCTTATTATTATTATCATCATCATCATTATTATTATTGTTATTATTAGGTGCTATCAAGTTGAGTACGACTCATAGCCACACTTTGAACAACAGATCTGGACCCTATCCTATTCTGTGTCATCCTTCTCATCTCTGACATACTTGAACTTATTGTTACAATCATGGCGTCAATCTATCTTGTTGAAGGTCATCCTCTCAGTGACCTTGAAATTCAAACCTGTTGACTATTGCTTTTAGACAAGCCTATTCCATTCCCCTTATGTTGTTGTTTGCTGTGGAGTCGGAACCGACCCATAGGTGACCCTCCAGTGGGTTTTCCCAGGCAGTTAATCACACTGAAGGAGATAGCCCATCCTTCTCCCATGGAGTATCTGGTGGATTTGAACCACATGCCTTCAGGATTGCAGGGCAAATGCAACAACAATATGACGTTTCTGCTGTAACATACTTTAAACCAAGTGCTTAGTAATGATGTACCCAACAGATGTTGAATATTTTTTTCTCTCAAGCCAACCAAGAACAAACATTTGAAGATTGTTTTAAATTACTGATAACTTTTCCTGACTATTTGTATCAATCTTTTATTCAAGCATGTTGAACATTCTACAAGAAGTTGGCTTGGACATTTAGACAAAGCTGTATGCTTGATATCTTATTACTCTCAAGGATGAGAGATTTCTCTGTTTCAAGTTAATTGCTGATGAGTTCATAATCAAAGAATCTGAAGTATGAGACAGGTCTAAAGGCAAAGAGGCCTGTAAAGTAAGCTAGAAATGAAGATACTGGGAATTCCAAAGAAGTATTTATAAAGTATTTCTTTATTCCATCCTTGGAAAAGGATGGAGGTCTGCAAGGGTCAGAAAGAAATTAACTTTCTGGATCAAAATTATTGATCTCTTCATATTCTAACACAAGAGAATAAAAAAACCTCAAAAAGAAAAATACCCCAACAACCAAAATTATGACACCATATCAGAAAAAAGACCAAAGTCCAGTAAGTTCTCCCCTGCTGCTCAACACTGCAAATGTCTCCCATTTCTCTAAGAATTCTCTACCAATACAATAAGACATGAGCTCTTCTAGCAGCCAAGCTGTTATTAAGCAAGAACATAAAAATATTCCCACCCATAGCAACAGAGCCAAAGATAACAGCAGGGAATAGAGAAACTGCAGAGACAAGGGAGATAGAAAACTTTCAGTCCTGAACTTCTCCACTCCATTCCTCAAACCCGGAGTGGCTGCACAGAACAAAGGACTTCATTCTGAGCAAGGAACTAAGCAACATATTGAAAACTTCAGCCAGGGTCATACTTAACTCATTTTCACAAAATAGAGAGACAGATATGACAGGAAGGAGTACAATTAAATCGCATCTCGATGCTTTCAATCTAGGAACTTGTCTCCTTGCTGCTTTTGAATTGTCTCCTGACTCTTGGTAGCCCCAAGGAGGCTCAGTTCCTGTACACTAAATGCTGTTGAGGGTCACAGGGTTTTCATCAGCTAATTCTCAGGTGTAAATTTCCAAACCATTCTTCCTTACCTGGAAGCACTATTGAAACCTCTTCAGCATTGAAGTAACATTCAAACTTCCTTGGACAGTTGAGTGGTGGTTGTATATTAGGTTCATTCATGTGGAATTAAACCCAGGAGGAGACAGAAAAATACAGATTATGTTCCCTTTTCCAATAATTTGGCATTTATACATACTCTGTGAAGAGGTAAGGCGTCACATACAAAAAGACATTTGCTTTACAAGAAATATTTCTCTAAAATGTCTTTTTCTTATAAAGAGTTCATTTCCCAGTGTATCCTCAAGCTCTCCATTCATGCTAGGAGCAAACCATGTGAGATAATCTCTAACACATACCTGGTAGCTGCTGACTTCTTCCAGGGAAGGATAATCATCCCATATCTCTCATTTAAGAAACTGGGTTCCTATTTCAGCCTCATCATGGCTGAGGCAGAGAATTCTGGTGAAGTCCTTAGGGGCATGTGCTTCTGATCCAAAGGCCATGCTTCTGTGGAGGTTAGACTCCACCACTGATTCCTCAGAAAATAATGGACAATCTATTCCCATACAATTCATAGCCTCAGATAATCTATTGGAGGAGCAGCTGAGTCTAGTCAGTTGCAAGACAATAGCAAAGCTTTTAAAGTGAGTTTTTGAACATTTTATGGCTAAGGCTCAAGTGAAGACAAATAAGGGAAAAAAACCCAACTCTAGATTTTTTTTTTACTTTAAAAGTACTTTTCTTTGTTGTTCTTTACAACATACTTATGAAAAGGTCACAGAATTTGACATGTGAAAGGACATTATAGTTAATTAATTTAATAGAAAAGAAAATGAGCCTCAGAGCATTTAAAATACTTTTTTCAGGATAGGCATTATTCCTCTTTCTAGATCAGTAATCATTCATTACGTTACTAACTAGTTTCATCCTTGGCTCAGAGCATTTAAAATACTTTTTTCAGGATAAGCATTATTCCTCTTTCTAGATCAGTAATCCATTCATTACATCACTAACTAGTTTCATCCTTGGTGTGGGAAATACATAAATCAGATAGTTTTTAGTTTAGAATTCTTTTAAGAAATAAATAAAAAATATTCCCTGATCATCAATCTATCCCAATTTGATAATTTCATTGATCCACAATTAGGGAGAGTATCAAATCACTTTAAGTCATCCTTGCAATTAAAATAATTAATCTACTATGATTCTACATGGAAATAAAGTGTCCCCTGGTCACTATTTTCACTTCCATTCAATCTTTTTGGGGCATATTTACCCCCCATTACCCTTCTTTCATCCTTCTCAGAGCAGAAATCACCAGGCATTGCCCATGTGATGAAGAAATCACAGTCAGCATAATTATGCTGAGTGAAATATCTCAGTCACAAAAGGACAAATATTGTATGGTGCCACTATTGTAGAATGAGGCTGACATTGGGGTGGGGGTAGGACTGAGCAAAACTGGATAAATTATGTTTACTGCATTGAAGCTGATGAGGGAGAGAATGGTTTAAAATTAATATATTTTAGGGCATTATGATTATCATAAGAGTCCAGAATGAGGGTTGCAGAGTGGAGTATTCTTGGGGTGGGGGTGGGGATTGTGTACAAATGAAGGAGTTTGTCTTTTGCTTTTCAAGGAGAGGAGCAAACTGGGGGTGGAGGTGGGGGTGGAGGGGGAGAAAAGTGCAACAATGAATGAATGGAATTCCAAAATCTCTGTAGATGTTCTTTGAAATTAATAATAATAATAATAATAATAATAATAATAAAAATTAGGATGGGGACACAAACAGAGATTTGTACAACAAAGTTCATAGCAGCATTAGTTTACCATCACAACAACATGGAAACAACCCAGATGTTCAACCACAATTGAATGAATTGAGAAATTGTGGCACATTCACACAATCGAATACTATGCAGTATGCAGGAACAATGCTTTTGAAAATCACTACCTAACTTAAAAAAAAAGTCAGAAAAAGATAATGTAATATTATTAGTTGGCTGTTGGAGACAACACAAATAACTCACTCAAATTTGACTGCAGCCTTAAGGAGATGGACTTGAGCTATTATAATATGAAGATCACATTTGGTTTTGTCCTGCATTAGATGCAGAAGGGTCAGATAAGCCTGGTTTTGACTATATCTCTGCCATGGATAAATTACTTACCCTCATTTAGTTTCATTTTCCTCATCTAGAAAATTGAGGTCAAGACGGTACTTATATCATAAGGTTGCTATGAAGACTCAATAACACAATCCATGTAAAGTGTATCAAGAGAGTGTCTGTGACAGAATAAATATTAAACATAATCATCCCTGTGATTATAAAACCAGGAATAAACTATAAAATGAAAATGGGATATTAAATTTTTCCAACAATCTTAAAACATGGATTTCAGTGCAGTATACACAATTTATCCAGTTTTTATTTCAAATGATCAGGGACCATTTTACAAAGTTTTAATCAGATGCTTTCTTTCAAATTCCAAATTAAATCTTGGCGGGGGTGGGATTGCGTGGGGGAACAGCTGAGCAGTTGTGTTGGGAATGTCCCTCTCCTTTTTCTAAACTGTATTAACACCCAGATTTCTCTATGCTTTAGCATCTCTGTGGCAAAGAGCTCTTATATCTAAGTTCAATCAGGACCCCCTGAACATTTTTGGAAGAAAACCACAGACACAAATATTGAAATAATTGAGCAGAAGGAATTGAAATATCTTATATCACAATCATTCATTATTGGTTGCTACTCTGGCAACGTAGTGGTAAGAAACTGTGCTACAATCTTGAAAAAACAGGGATTGAATTCACTAGCTACTCCATAGAAGAAGGATGGGGCAATCTCCTCCCATGCAATTTATCCTCATGCAAAACTTGCTGAAGCTTCAGTTAAAGGTATGTTTTACCCTACAGCACGTAACAACAACGGCCGAGACAGTACTCTAGCCTTGCCTTGCTGACTTGATTTTGACCTGGGGAAATGACAGTCAGTGATTTATAATCCATACTAGAGCTACAAAGACAGGTAAAATTCTGTTTCTCCCAGAACTTTCACAGTAGCTTGACTCCACCTGTGCATTAGTGATCACCTTTTCCTGACATTCCTTTAAGTTCTACTCTGTATGAGACTTCTAGATAAGTGAGACACTTTGAAACTGTCTCGGGTATTAAACCTACCTCTCTTAAGCAGGATTCTCGAGAAAAGTAGAATCGTGTGTGTGTGTGTGTGTGTGTGTGTAGAGAAAGAGATAGAGACAGAGACACACACACAAAAAGAGAGATTTCTATTAAAGAAATGGTTCACACAAAGCTATAGAGGATGCAAAGTCCCATATTTGTGCATCAGATGCCAGACTGGAAGCTTTTGATTCATTCAACTTCAGGAATTGATGAACCCCAAATAATTGCCAGGTAAAATAGCTTGTTATTGGCACAACGTTGTGAAATCTTATGACTCACAAGGTTGACAAGCAAGATACCAGGACACTGACTCAAGTCTTAAGAATAAGAGGACAGATGATGAAACAATCGCATTATTCAGAGTGAGAAAAAGAGCAAGAGAACTTTGCCATAGGTATTGGATGCAGGCCACAACTCTGAGCAAACTCCCGTTCTGCTGATAGGGTGCTCATAACAGATCTAATAATGGATGTCATTAAATTATATAAAATATAATCATAGGGGGGATCAGTCCATTACATAACTGTCAGATTATATTGGAACTGCTTAGTAACTGAGAATCATGGCATAACCAACTTGTCACATCACCTTAACTATCACTATCCATCTCTTGTCAACCTGCCAACTGTACCTATCCCCTTAAACCATGCATAATCTCTAAATAAAAACAACTATAAAAGTCAGACTTGACTATCCATCAAAAAGAGCCTTGGTAGCACAGTGGTTTAGTACTTGATGGCTTAGCAGGAGGTGTGGACCTAGCAGCTACTTTCCAGGAGCTTCCTCCCTTAAAGAAAGCTAGAAAACCAATGGGGCAGTTCTGTGCTGATATGCAGCATCACTATGAGCTGGTATGAACATTATGACAAAGGATTTGGATTGATTATATCTATTTTTTACATATATGTTTAGATAATTGGGAATCTGAAATTATGAGCCCCAAAATGTTTTGTTTTGTTTTTACTTTCAGAATAAGAAATAAGCTTTGATGCTTTGTTATGAAGAGGTTAAGAGATGCAATTAGAGCAATAGACTTAACAGGAATATTACAATTAAATCTGTGAAGAACATAAAGTCATGTGTAAGTATCACAGCCCAACCAAGTTATCAAGAAGATGAAAGCAACAAAGAGATTTGTGTTTTCTTTTTGACTCAGATCAAATTCCATGTTTCTACCTTTAGTTTACAATGAACAGTTGAATTTGAGTACCACAAGTCCCTTTCAGTTTTTTAGTAATAAGTTAAACTCCTTCCTTTCTCCCATTGGTTGAGCAGATAGAGACTATAACATTTACTTAAACTAGTGACTAAGAGACCAATGATTTTAATTCCTGAAGGTTTCTCTTTCTAAGTTTGAGTACAATTTCTTGATTTCAAGAACACTTTTTCCTAGACTTGATACTGTTTAGGTTCCTGAGGTCTGGAGAAATAGTGAATGGTTAATATATTAAGCATCATAAGGTATGGTTCCTTGCCAGGCATTTTTAAGTTCTCAGGGAATGTAAAACACTAATGCTAGTTCAGCAACACCTGTCCTCTCTTCTGTGATTTAGAGCTGTTTGCAGGGAGCCTGTGCCAGCAACAGGTGTTGAGGTCTCAACTGTCATCACAAGTAGGTGGGCAAGACCAAGTAGGCAGTTTAAAACGATTAATGTGGGTAATGATTTCAATTTCACTTTGAACAGCTGGCCATAGAGGCAGTGGATGGACAGTTGAGAGGTCTGCTGGTCAAGAGGGGGAGGGTGGAGGGAAGCAGAGTGTTTCATGGAATTTCACAGCCCATTGGCAAACAGAACTTGAGCTGATCTCATCTCTTTTGCTGTGCTTGTGGTTTCTCTAAATTGGAAATTAATTTCGTCACTCTGAATGAATGTGTTCAACTTGATAAAAAAAGAATTTAGACCATAAAGGCATTTTATAATCAGACAATGCACAAACTTGAAAGAGTCCTATGAACATAAATTACTTTGAAAACTAACTTGAATCGTAAACAGTCAGGCAGTAAGATATTCTTTTGATCATTTGTTAAATATATACTGTGTACCAGACTCTGCACAAGGTGTTTCAGACATTAGAGGTTAACAGTGAAAATTTTTGTTTTCAGTAATTCTTATATCAACAACAAAGAGGATAAAATGCTAGATTTTAATAAGACATTACAGCAATTCAGACCCTATTATCTACAAAAATTTCAACCATTTTATAAAGTTAAACCAAATACACAGTTGTTATTATGTTACTTCTAGTTGCTTGGGACTCATAGAAACCCTATGTACAATAGCTCTGCTCCAACTTGAGCCAATTCCATTGTCTCCAACACACCTATCCCCATTACCCCAATTACTGAGTCAATCCATCTCATCCCAGGTCTTCCTCTCTTGCACTGTCCCTCCACCCTTCCAAGCATAATTCTTGGTATGTACAGTATTCATACTCACAGCATGAAACAGTCAATAGTATGTTCAGGACTCTTCTCCAGAACCACAACTCAAAGGTATCAGTTCTTCTTATATCATCTTTAGTCATTCATTGTCCAGTTCTCTGATGCATGGCAAATAATTGAGAAGACCATGGCTTAGATCAGGCACACTGCAGGCTCTAGACTGAAATCATTACTTTTTGGTACTCTAAAGAGGTCCTTGACAGCAGATTTTCCTAATGCAATTCATCTTTTGATTTCTTGACTGCTGGTACCAAGGGATTGATTGTGGAGCCAAGAAAGCAGAAGCTGTTAAAAATCTCAATCTCTTCTCCTTTTACCATTATTCTGCCATTTGGCCCAGTGGTGAGAATCTTTGTTTTCTCGATACTGAGCTTCAATCCATATTGAAGATTAGGTGCTGAGATTAAGATGAGGTGCTGTGAAGTCAACAGAGGAGAAGTAATTTAAATATGTTAAAAAAATAATCTTGGTTTTACAGATGTTAGCTGCCACATAAAAGAGAACAAATTATTGGTTGGTCCTGTGTCATCCTTACAATCCCTGGTATGCATGACATTTTTATTATTTCAGCCATTGCATAAAGTCTTCTTTTTCAAAATTTCTTTATTTTTCATTTCAAATGAACATCTACAGAGATTTTGGAATTCCATTCATTCATTGTTGCACCCCTCTCCCTGCCCCCCCACCCCCAACCCCCGTTTGCTCCTCTCCTTCAAACGCAAAAGAAAAACTCCCTCATTGGTACGCAATCCCCCACACACATCCCCCAACCCCCAAATATAAT
>NW_006400245.1:227084-240277 GCF_000299155.1 Elephantulus edwardii | reverse complement strand
TCCTCTCCTTCAAACGCAAAAGAAAAACTCCCTCATTGGTACGCAATCCCCCACACACATCCCCCAACCCCCAAATATAATCCACTCTGCAACCCTCATTCTGTACTTTTACGATAAAGTCTTCTTACCCTCACTATCCTTCACAAATCATAATATCTTTCTCTCTTCCTGGTAGGGTGTCCAGAGCAAGCAACTCACACAATATACTAATTTTGGCTTAGAACATAAATATAATTTTGAAAATATATTAAAAGGTAAGATGGAATATAATTTCATAAGTCTGGAAATAAGCCTCAAAAGGTGCCAGATAAGTATTGTTCTTTGTTGGGCTCTTACTGTAAAATAATTCTAATTTTTAAAATCCATTTTTTTATAAGTCCATTCATTCATTTGTTGAGCATGCACTATGTGTCAAAGAGTATACTCTTAGAACATACAGTGTTCAACTAAAAGCTCATGTCTATCCTCTTGGAAATTACAATAAAAACCCAAAATTGTACCCACGGCTTGTAAGTCAATCCTACTCATATAACACTCTTTCTAATTTCTAACTCAATAAATTGTCTGTCTTTATTGAAGAAAACTCCATTTTTCTTTCACAGAGATGGGGGCAAGTCTAAATAGCCTTTCAGTAAGTTCTTCCATCAAGTTCCTGAGATTGTAAATCTTTACCAAAGGAAACAATCGATCTTTTTTTTTCCCTTCCCACAGAGTATCTAGTGATGTAGAACTGTGGACCTTTCATTTAGCAGCTCAATACATTATGCAACATATCACCAGCACTTCTTACATTTCAAAGAAGGAGGTAATATAGTTAATGACCCAATAACAATTCTTATAGGTGCTGTAAAGATGCAAACTGCTGTAAGAAAGTAACTAGAGGCTTGATATAGCCTACAGGGCCAGGCTAAATGTAAATGGAATTTTCTAGGTAAGAAGGAATTAATCAAGTAAGATACATCTAGGCACTGTAGGTGAGGGACTCCATTTTGTAACCAATATGTCATTTTAAAATGTATAAGCCTCTAGAGCAGTAAACTGAAAGCGGTGGGGGAAGGAGGAAAAGGGCCCCCACCCAAACATCAGCCAATCCTGTATCGCCCTGTTTTCGCACCCTTCCTTTGAACCAGCCAATCCTGTATCGCCCTGTTTTCGCAGGCTTTCCCCTTTAAATAGGTGGGACAGCCCAGAATTGGGGCTGCACCATTTTCCCTGCTGTATCAGTGTGGTTTGAGCAAGGCCCGGATTCGAATCTGAAATAAATTCCCTCTTGCCCTTGCATCGGTGTCGGCTCCTTGGTGACTTGGGGGAAAACTGGATTTGGGGCACAACATCTGGGGGCTCGCCGGGATCCCCCCACGACCCCAAGGACCCCTAACTGGAGGGATGAACTGCTGGCCAGACGAGTGAGTGTGTCTATCTGTGTTTTTGATCTGTACCGAACTGTTCATGTTGTTTTCTGAATTCGGAGCAATGAAATGTAGCTAAGGCAGACGCGCTGGGGGGCCACCACTGCGGGGCCTCGGAAGACTTCTGAGCCCTATATCTGAGTGCTTGGGTGAGAGTAAAGAACCTCACACCAGGCTTCTGTACAAAGAGGCGGTTGAGATTTTTCCGAGACACCACTCTTCACCAGTTTCAGCTTTCGAGCCTTGCTTATAGAGGAAGGCTGAACGACTTGTCTGTTTTGCTTGTTATTTGTCTGTCTTTGTCTTTGTCTTTGTCCTTACTTACTGTTGACGGACGTAATGGGACAGACTACTTCCACCCCCCTAGACCTGGTACTTGGACATTTTAAGGATGCTAGAGAGCGAGCCCATAATCTGTCGGTAGAGGTTCACAAAGGGAAACTAACCACTTTCTGCAGCACGAAATGGCCGGCCTTTGATGTAGGATGGCCGCCGGAAGGGACTTTCAACCTTCCAACCATCACCGCCGTGGAGAAAGTTGTCTTCCAGCCACAGGGTGGACACCCTGACCAGGTCCCTTACATCACCGTCTGGAAGGATTTAGTTACTAACCTGCCTTCTTGGCTTAAATCTTTTCTTCCTCCACAGAAGGTGACCCTCATGGCGACTACAACAGAAAAACTCTGGTCGAAAAAGAATCTGAAGCCCTCTGCGCCTCTTTACCCTATCCTACAGGGAGGGGCTGAGGAAAACGTTATCTTCCCTCCTCCTTACCCACCACCCCAGCAGTCGGGGCCTGGGCTGCCGGGGCCTCAGCCGGAGCCTGGATCAATGGCACCCAAGCCGCCATCCAGGCCCCCGGCTCCATCAGTATCGGCTACTGGCCCCGCACAAAATACTAGAGGAGCCCTTCAAAGAGGCCCCCCCCCACCCGAAGCAGACTCTACAGTCCTTCCTTTATGGGCTGCAGGGCCTTTAGAGGCGAATGGAGACCAGCTGTATCATTATTGGCCCTTTGCCACTAGTGATCTCTACAACTGGAAATATCAAAATGCTCCTTTCTCCCACAATCCTAAAGAGCTGATTAACTTTCTTGAGACTGTTCTTTTTACCCACCAGCCCACCTGGGACGATTGCCAGCAACTGCTACAAGTACTGTTCGCAACTGAAGAAAGAGAAAGAATCATTCTGGAGGCTCGGAAATTGATTCCGGGCCCCACAGGCGTCCCGACTACAATTTAAACAGCTATTGACCTTGCCTTCCCCCTCAGCCAACCCAAGTGGAACTACAACACAGCAGAACGTAAGGAGAGACTCTGGGTCTACCACCAGGCTCTATTAGCAGGTCTCTGAGTAGCTGCTAGACGTCCCACTAATTTGGCTAAAGTTTATAGTTTAAGACAGGGACGTGATGAAATTCCAGCCGCTTTTCTAGAGCACATAATAGATGCCTTTCACCAATACATTCCCATTGATCCTGAAAAACCTGAAAATCTGGGAACAGTGGCATTGGCATTCATAAATCAGGCGGCTCCAGACATTAAGAAAAAGTTGCAGAGAGTCGAAAGGTTAAGAGAAAAGGAACTCAGATTTGGTAGAGCTAGCAGAGAAAGTGTATAACAATAGAGAAACAGCTGAAGGCAAGCAGATAAAAGCTGAAAAAAGGCAGACCAGGGACCTGGCTTGGGTCCTCTTAGTGGCCACTGCAGAACCAGGAGAATGCAGGAGACAGCTGCAGCAACTCGCCTCGGGAGATGACAAGCTGGAGCGCAGAGGTAGGCTGCCCCTGAACAAAAATCAATGTGCATATTGCAAAGAAAGTACTGCTAGCAGCCCCTGCTTTGGGGCTCCCAGACGTAACTAAGCCCTTCTACCTTTACATAGATGAAAGTAAAAGAATAGCTAAAAGGGTGCTGCTGCAACAATTGGGGCCCTAGAAGAGGCCCACAGCCTACTTTTCAAAAAAATTAGACTCTGTAGCGGCTGAGTGGCCAAGCTGCCTGTGTATCATTGCTGCCACTGCACTGTTAATAAAAGACACAGACAAAATTACTCTGGGACAGACTCTCTATGTGACAACACCACATGCAGCCGAGGGGGTCCTCAAGCAGCCCCCAGATCGATGGCTAAGCAATGCACAGCTCACCCACTACCAGAGCCTGTTACTCAGTCCCATCAGAATCATATACCAGGCACTGGCCACCCTTAATCCAGCTACCCTCCTACCTGACCCAGACTTAAACGCCTCTCTTCATGACTGTGCTGACATCCTAGCCCAAGCCCACGGGGAGCGTGCCGACCTGAGAGACCAGTCCTTGGCAGACGCGGAGCACACCTGATTCACTGATGAAAGCAGCTTCTTCATACATAAAGGACAAAGGTATGCGGGCACAGCAGTTGTTTCTGAGTCTAAAGTGATCTGGGCGGGGCCCCTACCTGCAGGAACCTCGGCCCAGAGTGCTGAATTAGTAGCACTAACCCAAGCTCTGACCTTGGGCAAAGACAAGAACATCAATATCTATACTGATAGTATGTTTTCACCACAGCCCACATCCGTGGGGCAATATATCAGGAAAGGGGGCTACTGATGGCAGAAGGAAAAACTATCAAAAACAAAGAAGTACTTGCCTTGTTAGCGGCCTTATAGTTACGAAGAAAACTGGCCATTATCCACTGTCCAGGACACCAGAAAAATGACACCCCAATTGCTAGGGGCAACCGTCTCGCAGACATCAAGCCGCCCTAAAAACAACAGTTGTGGCCGCTGCCAAGCTCCCAGATCCAGGGTCCCCAAGTCTGCCTGAAGAGCCGACTTACACGCCTGAAGATTTAAAATAGTTAACTCAGTTGCCTATGACTCAGTACCTCCAAAAATAGTAGCACACTGCTGACAATAAAGTCATATTACCCGAGAAATTAGGAGACCAGCTCCTAACCAAGATACACTGGACAACCCACATGGGCACCAGAAAGATGCAGGACCTCGTCAGACAAGGAGTCAAGATTTGGGGCATGCGGTCCAAAATTGACCACATTGTGTCTGAATGCAAAGCTTGTCAATTGACAAATGCCATCTCGAATCCACCTAATCCCGGCACCTGACAACGTAGGCGAAAACTGGGGGCCTATTGGGAAGCTAACTTTACCGAGATAAAACCTAGTCGGTATAGGTATAACTATTCATTAGTTTTTTTATAGACACATTTTCAGGATGGGTGGAGGCCTACCCCACCAAACATGAAACAGCCCAGATGGTGGCTAAGAAGTTGTTAGAAGAGCTCCTGCCAAGGTATGGTTTCCCTTGCTATGCTAGGGTCTGATAATGGACCAGTTTTTGTGTCCAAAGTAGTTCAAGGATTAGTATCAGTGCTTGGGGCAGATTAGAAATTACATTGTGCATACAGGCCCCAAAGTTCAGGACAGGTAGAAAGAATGACTAGAACCCAAAAAGAGACCTTGACAAAATTGACCAAGGAGACTGGTGGGGACTGGTTGGCTTTCCTTTCCTATGTGCTTTTCCGGGTGCGTAACACCCCATATAAACTAGGTTTAACCCCTTTTGAAATTATGTTTAGAAGACCCCCTCCTATTGTACCTAGCCTGCAAACCAAAATAATTAATGACCTATATAATGATGATAATACACTTGTCCGTTCCCTTCATGCATCGGACTCAGAGAGACATCTAGACCAGACTAAAGGCCTTATATGAATATGGACCACCGCCAGAACCTCACCAATACCAGCCGGGTGACTGGGTGTTTGTCAAGCGACATCGGTGAGAAAGCCTGGAACCGTGTTGGAAGGAGCCTTATGTAGTAGTCCTCGTGACCCCTACTGCACTCAGAGTAGACGGCATTGCAACCTGGATCCACTACACCCACATACAACCAGCTGACCTCTTTGCCCTTCAGGAAGAGTACCTTCCATCAAGATAGACAGTCAAAAGATCCCGCAAACCCACTGAAGCTCCGTATCCAAAAGACTTAATATTACTAATCCTTGTTGTATGCAGCATTGACTCTGTTAACTGTAGTCCCTGCCCTAGTGACTGCTGGACCCCATTAACCCCATACAGGGGTGACAGGTACTTTACTGTTTCAACCTATATCTATGACTCCTGCTGCACTCATGCTGTAGAGTGCCAGTATCGAGGAAAAGGCTATTTCACAGCAACTGCAAAGCGGGGGAGTAGCCATAGTCCAGATGCCCTAGTCAGCCAAGTAAAAAGTTCTGTTTTCCCCGACTTACCCTCTATGGCATGTCAGATGGTGGGGGAGCTCAAAACTAAGTCAGGCAACATATTCAAGAAAAGGTAAAGCAGAATCTGTTAACTCTGGGCAGAGTTAACCCCAGAATACAGGCCCAACCAGCTATTAGAACAAGTCCAACAAGCCCTTCGGCCTCTGGACTTCTCCCACCAGATTATTACAAGTCTAAATGACACCTATACCCCTTGCTAGATCTGCCTGCCCCTCAGACCAAAACCTTTTTTTTTTTTTTTTGCTTGGCTAGTCCCCTCGTCTTGGATTGAAACTCAAAACCTCACTTCTAATTTGACCAGGGCTAAAAACTCAACCCTAGTAGTAGGTCCCTTAAGAGACGAAATCATCCTTATGTCCAATAATACCTCCTGTGTAATTACTAACCACACTTTGTCTCCTATTATGACTCCTCCAGCCTTCAGGATACAAGTCCTATCTGTGGTAAGCCCTGAATATTCTTTGTTTGTAATAGCTCTGTTTTAATGCGATGTCTCCCTGCTAACTGGACACAACCCTGTATGCCAGTGTTCCTTACCCCACCCCTAACTGTTTTTAGCCCTACCACTGTGAGCTTCATGACCCTGTCCACAAGGTGCCAAAAGCGAGCTCTCCCACTTGGAGCTGTTCTCATAGGAGAAAGCCTGGCGACCGCTATAGGGCTGGGAGCAAGAGGTTTAAGGCATAGCCACCCATTTTTATTACAAACTCTCTATAGACATTAGCCGGGGCATAGACAAGGTAGCAGATTCTCTCCTGGCCTTACAAACTCAGATAACTTCTCTGGCCAGGGTGACCTTACAAAATTGTCGCGCTCTAGACTTGCTTACAGCAGAGAAAAGAAGGTATGTGCCAGTTTCTAGGGGAAGAATGTTGTTTCTTTGTGAATGCATCGGGCATAGTCCAAAATAAGGTCCGAGAGTTAAAAAAATCTGTTAAAAAGCGACTGTCTGAGGCAGAAGCCTATGACTTATTTAACTGGTGGAAAACATCCTGGGGTAAATAGCTTATTCCACTCCTTGGACCCCTCACTGCCCTGATACTTATCCTAACCCTAGGTCCCTGTATAATTAACAGAATACTCAACTTAGTTAAAGAAAGGATAAGAACAATCCAGTTGATAGTTATGCGGTCTCAATACCATTACTTACAGACCAAAGAAGAAAGTGCTCATGATTGAGCTAGGGTGCAGAAGGAGGGGGGAATGAGGGACTCCATTTTGTAACCAATATCTCATTTTAAAATGTATAAGCCTCTAGAGCAGTAAACTGAAAGCGGTGGGGGAAGGGGGAAAAGGGCCCCCACCCAAACATCAGCCAATCCTGTATCGCCCTGTTTTCGTGGGCTTTCCCCTTTAAATAGGTGGGACAGCCCAGAATCAGGGCCTCGCCATTTTCCCTGCTGTATCAGCACGGTTTGAGCAAGGCCCGGATTCGAATCTGAAATAAATTCCCTCTTGCCCTTGCATCAGTGTCAGCTCCTTAGTGACTTGGGGGGAAACTGGATTTGGGGCACAACATAGGGAGTTTGCTGCTAACCCAACGGCTGAGTCTCTCTGCAGGTTCAAATTTATCAGAGACTCTGAGGGAAAAAGATGAACAATCTCCTTCCATGTGATTTACAGCCTCAGAAACCAAATCTAGCTCAGCCATGGGTTCCAACTTGACAGCAATAAGAAAGATGATACATTTGGAGAATATACAGGGCAGAAACTTGGGAAAATAACCTAGGGCAGGTTAAAGAGCAGCAGTCAGATATAAGTTCCAACTTGACAGCAATAAGAAAGAGAAGATACATTTGGAGAATATCCAGGGCAGGTCAAAGAGCAGCACTTTGCCTCCTTCAAAATGTAATAGTTCAATGAAAATGCTTTTCTCTGATATTATTACATTTTTTTTAATCCCTGACACTTGGTAGTTGCACCCTAGAAGACTTGAGCTCTGAGATGTACACAAATCACCAAGGACTCGAAACTTGGGTAAATAAAAATTTAAGTGAGAAGGCATCAATTGTAGAATGACTAGAATATATTGTACCCACTAAAAATTAGAGAAGAATGTATGCCTTTGAGATGTGTTGTTAAAGAAGAATACTGAATATCACTTGGATGACCAAAAGACCAAACAGATATGCCATCGAGAAGGTACAGCCAGAGTACTCCTTGGAAACAAGAATAGTGAAGTTTCATTTTTCATACTTTGGACATGTTGCTAGAAGAGGCTATTCCTTGGAAAAGGATATCATGTTTGGAAAGGTAGATGGACAGCAAAAGAGAGGAAGACTCTCAATAAAGCAGATTGGCATGATGAGTATAGCAATGGGTTAAAGTATGCCAGAGATGAGGATAGAACAGGATAGGACAAGTTTCAGATTTGTTGTTCATAAGATTGTTCTGAGCTGTACTCAACTCAATGGCACCTAAGAACAACACGGGAATACTGTATGGTTTAAAATTAGGAAGAAGTATGTCAGCATTATATTCTTTCTCCATACCTGTTCAAATTGTATGCTGAGGAAATCATTTGTGAAGCTGGACTTTATGAAGTGGAATGTGGCATCAAAATTGGAAAAAGACTCATCAACAGCCTGCATTATGTAGATGACAAACCTTGCTTGATGAAGTGAGGAGGATATGAAATGCTTGCTGAAGAAGATCTATATGCTTATAGCTTTCAGTATGAATTAAATTTCAACGTCAAGAAAACAAAGGGCCACACTACAGGTCCAAAAGTCAACATTATGATACATGGAGAAAGGATTGAAGCTGTGAATGATTACATATTGCTTGGATCAAAAATCAATGTCCTTAAATCTAGCACTTAGGAAAGCAGGAGACTCCACTGTCAGAGACCTTCCCAAAATGCTGAAGAACAATGATGTCATTTTGAAGACTAAGGTGTGCCTGACTGAGTCCCATGGTCTTCTCAATTACCTGCTATGAGAGTTGGACAATGAATAAGGATGACAGAAGAAGTTATATCTTTGAGTTGTGATTCTGAAGAAGAGTTCTGAATCACATACATTTTGGGGAAAGGGCAGCCACAGTATTTTTTTGGGGGAGGCAAAGATGGTGCAGCTTCATCTCTTATACTTTGGACGTGTAGCTCTTCCTTAGAAAAAGACATCATGATTGGAAATATCAATGAAAAAGGTCATTGATGGAGAGGAAGACCCCCAAAGGGCTGAATTTATACAGTCACTTAAGCAATAGCCTCTAGAGTGTCAGATGATGAGAATGGCACCGGAAAGGGAATAGTTGAGGGTAGCTATTCATAAGGTAATTGTGAATCATACTCTATAGCACCTAACAACAACAGCCTCTTCTAAGCCAGTTTGTTCGATTGGAAGTTCTCTGCCAATGTTCTAGTGATTTTTGGATAAGCCTCAGCAATGTTTTTGCTTGAATGGGGTATTAGTGATATTTTTCAAAGATTTTCACATTTTGTTGGATGACTTATTTTGCTAATATAAAAAAATATGGATCTCTTCCATTCAATTGGCCAGATAGCTGTCCTCCCGATTTCTTGGCACAACCTGGTAAGCATATTCAGGGATGTACCTGTCTGTTGAAATATGTCAATTCCTAATTTTTAGATTACACACACACACACACACACACACACACACACACACATACGTTATTGTTACTGTTATTGTTATTGTTGATTGCCATCAAGTTGAGCATGATTATAGTGACTCTATGAACAAAATGACACCTTTCTATAATTATCGTCATTTATCAAAGTTCATAGAGTTTCCAGAGGCATGTTGCTTAGGAAGTTGATGGTACTCCTGTTTCCATGAACTGTCTCTTTTCTTCATGATTAGGAGATTTACATAATAGGACTGGAAAAATCCCAGGTAGATAGAAGGCATTCAAAAGAAAAATCGAAAACCAAACAAAACTCAGTTGCCACTGAGCTGATTCAAACTATTGCCACCATCTTATGCATTAGAACACAGTTGTTCTCTATACGATTTTCAGTTCTGAGTTTTTCAACAATAAATCCCCAGATATTTCTTTCAAGACATCTCTGGGTGCACCTTTCAGTTAGCAGCTGAGTATATTGACAAATTATAGCATCCAGGGATTCTTGCAATACAGGCAGGTTTCATTTTGGGTTTTTAACTATTTTATTATCCTTATTATTATTAAAAGGAAAAATAGAAGATTAACTGGAAAAGCATTAGAAACTGTGAATACTGACAGAAAAAGGGAACAATACATGGTTTAGAATGAGGAAATGTTTGTCGAGTTTGTATACTTTTTCCATATTTACTCAATCTTTATGCTGAGAAAATACTTTGAGAAACTACACTATATATCAGGGTTAGAGGAATATTCACCAACAACTTATGAAGATTATATAATCTTGCTTACAGAAACTGAAAATTATTTGAAGCATTTACTGTAGAAGATCAAAGATTACAGCTTTCAATATATTTTTAAAAGATTTACAAGGTGCGAAAGTCATCCCCAACAAGAGGTGTCTTATTATTTGGTTTTTTCTCCGTTTGTTTGGGTTTTTTTTTAAATCAACTTTAATGAGAGTTTACAGAGACTTTGGATTTCTATTCATTCACTTACTTTTCTCCCTGCCCAATCATCAAGAAAACAAAAATTGTCACCACTGGACTAAGAGGTAATGTCATCACAGATGGAGAAAAGATTAAGTTTCTATCACGTTCATTTTACTTGGATCCACAATCAACACCAAACATATCAGAAGTCAAGAAATAAAAAGTTATGTTGCAGTGGGACTCTCAAGGTCCTCTCCAAAATGCTAAAGAGCAAAGATGTCAGTTTGAAGTTCAAGGTTAACCTAATCCAAAACATGATATTTTCAGTTGCTTCCTATGTATATTAAAAATGGACAATGAATAAGGAAGACCAAAGAATAGTTGATGAGTTTGAGAAAAGTTTTGAATATCCCATAGGCTGTCAAAAGCTTATCTTACTTGGAGAAAGTGCAACCAGACTGCTTCTTAGAGGCAAAGATGGTTAAACTTTGTTTCACATACTTTGTCTTATAAACGATCTTATAAACATCGCATGATTTCTGGAGGGGTCAGTCCTTGGAGTAAAAGAGAAGAAAGACCTTCAACGAGAAGGATTGACATGGAGAGATGACCATCGTGGGCTTGGACATGAGGGAGGTCATGAGGACAGCATAGTAGAGTTAGTATGAATCATAATTGACTTGATGGCACCAAACAACAACAAACACAAGTTGTACTCCTTCCTCAGTTGACTCATCTACTAGAACCAGCTGGTTATAATACATAAATAAAACATTACATAGATACAGTGAGTTGATTGTTTAATCATTAATTAATTGAATTGATATTTTTAATGGTTAACAGCTATACTTAAAAAACTGAGACCCTTTTTTTGTTTTTTTTTTTAAATCAAAATTTTTGTTTTATGCTGGTTTACTTACAAAGTTCATGTACATTGTTTTCACACTAAATCTTTCCCATTTCCTTTCCTCAACCCTCCCTTTACCCACCAAATTGTGTGGCCCTGGGTTACACTCCTCCCAGAAACCCATCCTCACCCCTCTGCTTCCTTCCTCCTCCCTTTGGATCCTCATACACATTTTCCTAGTTGTCCTTCTACAAAAATGGAAAACAGTTTTCTTAGGGATAGTTGCACTTTCATCATTTGGAAAATCAGACAGGCATATATATGTTTTCAAGGGATTTTATACAAGTGATAATGGAAAGTGTTGTTTTGTTTTTTTGCTTGTTTTTACAATGATTATCTAAATAAAGACATTTTCAGAATCCTTGTCACTCTTCAAATGGTCTCAGGTTTCCAGAATACCTTTTGGACCTGGGATGCTTGTAAGCGCAACTTCAGAAGAGAGAAGACTACACTCCATAGCTTCCTGTAGGTTTCATCACCATGTGATCTTTCATTCTAAAATGACTCTGCGATGGATCTACAGAAGTGAAGATAATGATATACCCAAAAGTTTATTTTTGGAGAGAGTGGAACTTAATCAAGTCTATATCACCAGAGAAAAAGAGATTGATGAATAATTGGCAAATTTATGAAGAACAGAGAGTCAACAAGTATAATTAGAAAATCTCTTAACATACAAATTAGCAATTCTATTTCTTGAACTCATTGGGTAATTACTTTTCATTTTAGAAATTCCTAAAATAAACTCTTAAAAATCCAAGTAACTTTGCAGAAAAAGAACTTAAAGCTATCTAACCAGTTGCTGTAGTGTACCACCTGATTTGCACAGCTAATGCTTTAGACCATCCAAAATTTTGTCTACAGTATTTCTCAGTATTGTAACTCAAAATTTGAATGTTTTTTATAATCCTTTCAAATTTAGAAATGCCAAGTGAATTCTACCCTTTTATATTCTCCAACTCCAGCTCTTTGCATATTCCATATATTATTTGCATATTCCATTATAATATTTTGCTTTGTATTCTTGATCTACCTTTTAAAATGCTCTGTTCACTTCTTTCATTTCAGCATATATTCCCTTTTGCCTTTGAGTTGTTATGCTGAAGAGTCTTGAACATACCGTAGACTACAAAAAAAACAGACAAACAAAAAACCAACAAAAAACAAAGAAGACTATCCAAGTTTCACGTTGGAGGCTGATTTTGAAGCTCTATTTCACATACTTTGGGTTGTGTCCAGGAGGGACCGATCCTTCAAGAAGTATACCATGATTGGTAGGGTAGAGGAATAGTACAGGAGAGGAAGACCCCAGATGAGGTGGATTGATACCATAACTGGGGCAATGGGGGTAGGTGTGTTGAAGTAAATGAGACTGGCTCAAGATAGGGCAGGATTCAGAGCTGTTGTACATAGGATCACAATGAGTCATAGATGACTTGATGGAACATAACAACAACAATTTGTAAGGTTTTTTTGTTTGTTTTTTTATCAGTTTCCTTACAGAGTTCATATACATTGTGTTTCACACTGTTCTTCATTCACATTGTGTTTCATACAGTCATTTTGATCCATTATGTTTTATAAAATTAATCACCACTGGATTTTGCCCATCATTATCTTTTTTGCCCAGATCCTTCCTATTTTCTTCTCCAGCCACCCATCCAACCATCAACCTGTGCAACCCTTTTGTTTAACTTCTACCCATCCTCACCCCTCCACTCCCACCCCATGCCCCTTTGAGTTCCGATACGTTTTACTAGTTATCCTTCTGTTTTTACATTAATGGTCTTATGAAGTGTTGGTCCCTTTGTTTTGGCTTTTTAACATTCAATACTCTAGGGCAATTTTCAGTCTTCTGACAGTGATTTTGGTGTCTTCTTCCTCCTCTGCCTTTGTAATGACCTTTTATTCTCTTTATCGATGATATTCTTTTTTTAAATTTAGGTTGTTTATTTTTCATTTCAATGAACATCTACAGAGATTTTGGGATTCCATTCATTCATTGTTGCAACATTCTCTCTGCCCTCCTACCAGTTTGTTCTTGTCCAAATGCCACAGTGCTTGTCAAAGCCAGTTCTGATTAATCTTCTTTGTC
>NW_006400245.1:224819-225872 GCF_000299155.1 Elephantulus edwardii | reverse complement strand
TGTCATTGTACCAGTACCATGCTGTCTTGACTACCACGGCAGTGTAGTAGGATTTTAAGTCAGGGAGTGAGATGCCTCCTACCGTTTTTCTATTCTTGATATCACCCCATAACCCATCTGGTCTTCAATTATTATTATTCAATTCCTCAAATCTATACTGGAGATGATTTCTTACTTCAAGTGGGAGAGATTTGTACTTGCATTTTGGTTCTTTTGGACTAATGTCAATTTTCTTCAGCTTCATTTAAAATTGCACATGAGCAGTTGATGGTCTGTTTTCTTCAGTCAGCACCAGGCATAATTTTGACGGTGGAGATTGGATTTTTCCAATGATTCTTTCCACAGATGTAGTTAATCTAGTTACTGTGAGGCCCATCAGATTAAGTCCAGGTGTCAAGCCTTCTTTTGTGGGTTTTTTAAAAAGGTACTCGTATGAATAAATCATTGAGCATACAAAATTCAGTCATTCAATGTCCAGTGTCATTACTGTCACCATGATCTTACTTTTCACCTACTATTACTTCCTCATTGTTTCCAACTTTTGTGTTCCAATCACCAGTAATTATTAGTACATCTCATTTGCATATTTAGTCAATTTCAGGCTGCAAAGGGTAGCAAAAATTGTCAGTTTCCTCCTATTTGGCTTTATTCTTTGTGCATATATTTGAATAATAGTCATATTAACAGGCCTTTCTTGTATGTGTATGGATAGTATACTATCATTCACAACATTGTTGTTGTTATGTGCGGTCGAGTTGCTTGCAACTCATAATGATCCTATGTACAAGAGCCTAAATCCTGCTCTATCCTGTGCCAACCTTACTGTCTCAGACACACTTACTCCTTCGACACCAATCACTGAATTGATCCATCTCATCAAGGATCTTCCCCTCCTGCGCTGTCCCTCCAGCCTCTCAAGTGTGATGTCCTTCTCCAAGGACTGGTCCTGCCTTGTCACATGCCCAAAGTATGTCAGATGAAGCTTCAGAATCCTTGATTGCAAGGCTTCACCCTCTTCAGGACAAACCTGTTTGTTCTCCTGGCAGTCCATGG
>NW_006400245.1:215898-216649 GCF_000299155.1 Elephantulus edwardii | reverse complement strand
GAGAAGGGTGCAACAATGAATGAATGGAATCCCAAAATCTCTGTAGATGTTCATTGAAATGAAAAATAAACAACCTAAATTTTTTTAAAAAAAGAAGTATAAATCCTTTAAAAAAAAAGCTGACAGGATAATATCCATATGCATACAAGGAAGTCCAGTGAATACCACTATCATACAAATATATGCACCAACAACTAGAGCTAAAAAGGAGGAAATAGAAGATTTCTACAAACTTTTGCAGTCAGAAATTGATCAAACATGCAGTCAACATGCATTAATAATAATGGGCGACTAGAACGCAAAAGTTGGGAACAGGGAAGAAGGCTCAGTAGCTGGAAAACACAGGCTCAGTGAGAGAAATGAGGCCGGAGATAGAATGATAGAGTTCTGAACATTCAATGATGTATTCATTGCAAATATCTTTTATAAGAAAGAAACACAGACTATACACATGGATCTCACCTGATGGTATGCATAGGAATTGAATCTAAAAGCAAAAGGAAGCAGCAGATAAAAAGAAAGCAGAAAGAAGTAGTAACTAGAAAAACTAGGCTAAAACTTTGTAAAAGAGTGATTACATGAGTCAAGGGCTGTATCACTGGAGACAGTAAGATAGCTGGAAGGGGTCCAGTCACAGAGATAGTTGTGAGAGGCATGGAATGGGTTCAGTGGCCACGTTGGTAATGGCAGACAGCAATTACTGAATGGAGTCTGTCATGAGCGGGTCAAGAGTAGCCTGTTGGTGGGAGTG
>NW_006400245.1:206893-214948 GCF_000299155.1 Elephantulus edwardii | reverse complement strand
AGCAACCACAAGTGACCGTGGTAAAGCAACTTGTACACCAGGGCTATACGACCTAGAGGAATGTCTGAACAAAAAATAAAATAAAAAAGGGGGGGGGAAGAGTAGCCAGTTCTGAGGTTTCTGAGAGGAACCTCTCCTTAGCTAACAGGAAGCCTTCAAGGATAAGATTAGCTAAGAGAAGCATCCTGGATTGAAGTAAGGAAACTTTGTTTACATACTTGCTGTTATGGATTAAATTGTGTCTCAAAAACTGTATGTTGTAAATCTTTACCTTTGGATACAATCTCATTGGGAATGAGTTTCTATTATGTTAATGAGGCAAGGTTACTGAAAAAATGTTTTTTGAGGCAATCTTTTGTTGTTGTTGCTATTCTGTGTCTTTGAGTCAGCCTGGGCCCATAGTAACCTTATATACAGCAGCTCTGAATTCTTTCCTGTCCTGAGCCAGTGTCACTAATTCAGACACATCAACTCCCATTGCCCCAGTTACTATATCAATCCATCTCATCCAGAGTCTTCCTTTCCTGCACTGTTCCTCCACACTTCTGACTGAGCATGATGTCCTTCTCCAAAAACCGTTCTCTCCTGGCCTCGTGTCCAAAGTATTTGAGAAAGAGCTTCAAAATCCTAGCTTCCAAGAAGAAATTTAGTTTCAACCTCTCCAAGACAGATCTATTTGTTTCCTTGGCAGTTTATGGTATCCTCAAGACTCTTCCCCAGCACCACAACTCAAAGTCATCGATTCTTCTTCTGTCATCCTTAGTCATTATCCAGCTCTCAGCACAGTTAAGTGCTCTTCTCAATGTCAGCCAAAATTTGTTATGATCCACACAGGCAAATGCCTTTTAGTAGTCAATAAAGCACAAATAGACATTCTTCTGGTATTCTCTACTTTCAGCCAAGATCCATCAGACACCAGCAATGATATCCCTGATGCCATGGCCTCTTCTAAATCATACTTGAACTTCTGGCAGTTCTCTCTCTCTCTCTCTCTCTCTCTCCCTCTCTCTCCCTTTCAAGCCACTTTTGAATTATCTTCATGAGTATTTTGCTTGCATGTTATATTAATGATATTGTTCAATAGTTTCCACATTGAAGTGAATCACCTTTCTTGGGAATGGGAAAAAATATATACTTCTTCCAATTTGTTGGCCAGACAGCTGTCCTCCAAATTTTCTGGCATAGAATGATGAACTGCATGAAAGGCTGCATCTGTTAACTGAAACATCAATAATCTTTGTTATACAAATGGTACAACCTTGTTTGCTGAAAGTGAGGAAGACTTGAGACACTTGTTTCACAAGATCAAAGAATGTAGGCTTCAGTATGGATTGCATCTTAATGTCAAGAAAACAAAGATTCTTATCACTAGACCAATAGGCAATATCATAATGGATAGAGAAGAGATTGAAACCATCAACAACTTCATCTTACTTGAATCCACTATTTACACATTTGGTACCAACAGTTAGGAAATCATGAGACACATTGCATGGGGTAAAGTATGCAGCTAGGGACCTGTCCAAATTATTGAGTAGTAATTATTTCAGTTTGAGTACTAAGGTGCATCTGATTCAGGTCCTTATCTTTCTGACCATTTTCTGTGCATCTGACAGATTGACAATGAATGGGAATGACAGAAGAAGAATTGATAACATTGAATTGTGGTGTTGATGAAGAGCACTGAACATCCCATGGGGGGATAACAAAAAACTGTATTTTGGAGAACGTGCAGCTGGAGTGCAATTTGGAGACAAGAATTATGAGGCTTCACATATTTGGGGCATGTTGCTAGGAGGTACTTATTCCTTGGGGATAGACATGATGCTATGTAGGGTGAAAGATAAGAAAACCCTTGATCAGGTGGATTGACACAGTGACTATTGTGTTAGGAAATGTGAAGATGACACAGGATAAGACAGGTTTTAGGCCTCTTGCTTATTAGGGACACTATGAGTTGTGTTCGACCTAATGGCACCTACCAACAACAATATGAGTCTTAAGCAACTGGATGGCACATAACAAAAACAGCAACTAATTATAAGAAAATTTGCTAGTTAAATGTACTCATTTGTACTTTTTCTGCTATAGCAGTAACATATTCTCATTAAGATTAATTTACACAGGGGTTTCAACAATAGATTCTAACACACCAACAATTCTACAGATGGCAAAAGACTGAGCAATTTTTTCCTTCTAATGTACATAGGGTAACTATGAGTTGGAGCTGACTAAGTGGTATCTAACAACATGGCACTTATAACAAGATTTGGTACAAGAAGAATGGTATGGTGCTTTAACAGAAACCTAACAATGTTGCAGCAGTTGTAGGATTTGGTAAGAGGTTACAGATTGGTGAAGGATTCATTAACAATCTGAGATATGCAGATAACACAGTCTTGCTTATTGAAAATAAAGTCACTGAATTGATCCATCTCATCAAAGGTCGTCCTCTCCTGTGCTGTCCCTCCACTCTCCCAAACACGATGATCCTCTCCAAGAAGTGGTCCCTTCTTCATCATGTCCAAAGTATGTCAGGCGAAGCTTCAGAATCCTTGACTCTAAGGAGCAACCCGGCTTCACCCTCTCCAGGACAAACCTGTTTGTTCTCCTAGCAGGCCATGGTATATTCAACATTCTTCTCCAGCACCACAGCTCAAAGGCATAGATTTTCTGTATATCATGTCTAGTCACTGTCCAGCTCTCCAATGCATAACATGTAATTGTGAAGACTAGAGCCTGTATAAGGCACACCTTAGTCTCTGGCATCATTGCTCTTCAGTACTCTGGAGAGGTCCCTGACAGGTGACTTTGCCAATGCAATTCATCTCCTGGCTTCTTGGCTGTTGGTAACAAGAGTGTTGATTGTGAAGCCAAGCAAACTAAAACTGTTAACTGTGTGAATCTCTTCACCAGTGCATACTGATGCTGCCAATTGGCTCAGTGGTGAGAATCTTTGTTTTCTTGATGTTGAGCTTCATTCTGTATTGAAGGCTGCAGTGCTTGACTTCAGCAGCACTAGACTCTTTCTATAAAGGAAACATATCCTTGATACCCATGCCAAGTAAAGACATCACCAAAATAGAAAACTATAGGCCAATATCTCTTACAAACATAGATGCAAAAAGCCTGAATAAAATCTTGGCAAATAGAATCCAGTGATACGAAAAAAAAAAAAAAATCACTACCACCAAGTGGGATTCGTAACAGGTATGCAAGGATGGTTCAATATAAGAAAAACAATCAGTGTAATTCATCCCATTAACAAAGCAAAGCAAAGAACAAGAACCACATGATCTTATCAATTGATGCAGAAAATGCCTTTGACAAAATCCAATACAAAATCCAACAAAATCCTTTCCTGATTAAACACTCAACAAAAGAGGATTAGAGGTGAATTTCCTCAGCCTAGTAAAATGTATATACACAAACCTGAGAGCAAACATTATTCTCAATGGAGAGAGATTAAATACATCCCCTCTGAGAACAGGAACTAGGCAAGGATGTCTACTATCACCTCTCCTATTCAGTATTGTATTAGAAGTCTTAGTTATAGTAATAAGACATAAGAAGGAAATAAGATGCATCCAAATTGGCAAAGAGGAGATATAATTATCTCTATATGCAGGCAAGGAAACTACTGAGCATAGTTGACCAATACAGCAAAGTGACAAGATACAAGATCAACATATAAAAGTCAATTGGATTTCTCTACAGTGACTGGAGCTAAGAAAAACAATACCCTGCACAATACTTAATCACAAGATTAAACACTCAAGAGTAAATCTAACCAGAAGCACAAAGAATCTATTCATAGGAAATTATAAAATATTACTAAGAGAAACAAAAAGAGGCCTCGAGAAATGGAAGAATATCCCTTGCTCATGGACAGGAAGACTCAATATTGAAAAGGACAATACTATCAAAGGCAATACACATTCAATGCAATCCCAATACAAATACTAATTCCATTCTTCAACAAAATGATAGCCTTTTTAACAAATAGTGCTGACAAAATTGGAAGACTATCTGCAGAAAACTCAAGGAAGATCCATGCCTCACTCGATACACAAAAAACAACTCAAGGTGGATTATGGACCTAGGACTAAAACCAAGGATTATAAGCTTCATTAGAGAAAAGCTTGGAAGAACTACAGAAGTCCTAATCCACAACATAAACTGTCTTTCAAGCATCCTGAAAAACCTACAGCCGGGAGAGGTTAAAATATATGAATGGAATCTTCTAAGAATAAAATCCCTATGCACATCCAAAAACTTCTCCAACAGGATAAAATGGGGAGCCACAGACTGGGGAAAAATTATTTGTAATGACATGTCAGATAAAGGACTTGTATCTAGAATTTATATAATACTCAAGCACCATAGTAAGATAAAGGTAAAAACCCACTTGAAAAATGGGCACAAGGTATGAACAGGTACTTCACCACAGAAGACATTCAGATGGCAAATAAACACAGGAAGAAATGTTCAAAATCCCTAGCTCTAAGAGAGATGCAAATCAAAACAACTGTGAGATATTATCTGACCCCAAAAAGAGAAGCAAAATTTAACAGGACAGCAAACAACAAATGCTGGCGAGGTTGCAGAGAAACTGGAACACTTATTCACTGTTTGTGGGAATGTAAGACGGTGCAACCACTATGGAAGGCAGTATGGTGCTTTCTCAAAAAGTTGGAAATAGAAATACCATTTGACCCAGCAATTTCAGTACTGGGAATACACCCTAAAGAAACCATAACTGCCACCCAAACAGATATATGTTGTTGTTATGTGCCATCGAGTCGCTTGCGACTCATAACGACCCTATGTACAACAGGCCTAAACTCCGCTCTTGTCCTGTGCCAATCACACTGTCTCCGACACTCCCATCCCAATTATCCCAGTCACTGAATCAATCCACCTCATAGAGGGCTTTCCTCTCCTGCGCTGTCCCTCCACCCTCCCAAGCATGATATCCCTCTCCAGGGATCAGTCCCTCCTCAAAACATGTCCAAAGTATGTTAGACGGAGCCTCAGAATCCTTGCCTTCAAGGAATCACCCGGTTTCATCCTTTCCAGGAAAAATCTGTTTGTTTTCCTAGCAGTCCATGGTATTCTCAATACTCTTCTCCAGCACCACAGCTCAAAGGCATCAATTCTCCTTCTATCCTCCCTGGTCAATGTCCAACTCTCTGATGCATAACAAGTGATTGTGAAGGCCATAGCCTATATCAGACGCACCTTAGTCTCCAGAGAGACACCATTGCTCTTCAGTACTTTGGAGAGGTCCCTCACAGCAGACTTTCCCATAGCAATGCGCCTTTTAATTTCCTGGCTGCTAGGGCCAAGACTGTTGACTATGGAGCCAAGGAAACTAAAGCTGTGTACAATCTCAATCTCTTCACCATCCATCCTGATGCTGCCAATTGGTCCAGTGGTGAGAATCTTTGTCTTCTTGACATTGAGCCTCAATCCATATTGTAGGCTGCAGTCCTTGACACTCTGCAGCAGGCGCTTCAGGTCCTCTTCAGTTTCAGGAAGCAGGGTTGTGTCATCCGCATAACGCAGATTGTTGATAAATCGTCCACCAATCTTGACCCCACATTTCTCCTCATAGAGCCCAGCCTCCCGGATAATCTGTTCTGCATATAGGTTGAAAAGGTATGGAGATAGGATGTATCCCTGGCGTACGCCCTTCCCAATTTTGAACCATGCAGTGTTCCCTTGCTCTGTTCTGACGACTGCCTCCTGGTCCAAGTATAAGTTTCCACTCATATTATTGTGACTTTGTTCACAAGAGCAAAGAGTTGGAAACAACCCAAGTACCCATCAACAAACGAATGGATAGAAAAGCTGTGGTATATTCACACAATGGAATACTATGCTGCATTGAAAAACAAGGAAGTCATGAATTAGTATGCAAAATAGATGACCTTGGAGGACATTATACTGAGTGAAATATCTTGGTCACAAAAGTACAAATGACTACATAATGCCACTGTTGTAAAGCGGAACTGGCATCGAAGTTGGGGGGAACTAAGAAAAGAGGAATAAATAATGCATACTGCACTGAAACAAGTGAGAGAATTGTTTAAATAGGATATATGATTAGGTATTATTGTCATGACAATCATCCAGAACGAAAGCTGCATAGTGGAGTGGACTGGGAAGGGTGGGGGAAGGTGAAAGAATTTTTTTTTTTTTTTTACTTTTCAAAGAGAAAAGCGAACTGGGGAGAGGGGTGCAAAGGAAGGAAAGTGTATAACAATGAATGAATGGAAATCTAAAGTCTCTGTACATTTTGTTAAAATTACTTTTTAAAAAAAGATATTCTGAGCGAGTACAGCCCTTTTGATTTTCCAACTCCAGCTCCTTGCACATTTCTTTATAATATTTTGCCTTGTTTTCCCAAGTTGCCCTTTGAAATCTTTCATTCATCTCCTTAACTTCTTGATTTCTTTTTTTTGTCTTTGGCTTTTAGACACTATAGTGTAATAATCAGAGTTTCTTCTCGCATCAATTTTGGTCTTTTCTTTTTCTTCCTTCTTTGTAATGACTTTTAGGTTTCTTCATGAATGATATTCTTGATATCTCCCCTCAGTTCCTCTGCTTTTTGTTCATTAAGTGTTCAAGGCTTTAAGTCTATTCCTGAGTTGTCTTTTAAATTCAGGGGTATAGACTCAACATCTAGTTTTTATTCCTCTGGATATGATTTAACCTCCTTTAGTTTTAATTTGAACTTGCATATGAGCAGTTGATGGTCTGTTCCACAATCAACACCTGGCCTAAGATTTCACTGCTGATTTTGAACTTCTCCAATTATTTTCTTTCATAGATGTAATCAATCTGATTCCTGTGTATCCCATTAGGTGAAATCCATGTGTACAGCCTGTGTTTATGTTTCTTAGAAAATATATTTGCTATGAATAAATCATTGATTGTATGGAATTCTATCATTCTATTCCAAGCCTCATTTCTGTCATCAAGTCTATATTTTCTGGCTACTGAGCCTTCCTCCTGGTTCCCAACTTTTTCATTACAGTCACCCATCACTATTAATGTATCTTGGTTACATGTTCAATTGATTTTTTACTGCAACCTTTGATAAAAATCTAGTTCCTTCTCTTTGGCTCTGGTTGTTGGTGCATAAATTTGAATGATAGTAGTATTAAGACTCACAACAACCTACTATATGCAGATGACACAACTTTGCTTGCTAAAAGTAAAGAAGACCTGAAGTGATTGCTGCAGAAAGTCAAGGACTGTAGTCTTCAATATGAATTGAAGTACAATATAAAAAAGACAAAGATTCTCACCACTTGACCAAGTGGCAGCACCATGATGGACGAAGAAGGGATTGAGGTTGTTAACAATTATAGCTTGTTCATCTCCACAAACAACAATCTTAACATCAGCAGTCAGGAAATCAAAAGATGAATCGCACTGGGAAAATCTGCTGTCAGGGATCTTTCCAGTGTGCTGAAAAGTAACAATGTCTAGAGACTACAGTTCACCCAATGTAGTTCATAGTCTTCACAATTACTTGTTATGCTTCAGAGAACTGGACAATGACTAAGGATGACAGAATAAGAATCGATGCCTTAAAGTTGTGATGCTAGAGAAGAGTATTGAACATACCATGGACTGTCAAGAAAACAAATATGTATGTCTTGGAGAGGGTGAAACCATGTCTATCTTTGGAGGTTAGGATTTCGAAGCTCTGTCTCACCTACTTTGATCACATAGCCTAGAGAGGCTGAACCTTGGAGAAGGACATCATGCTCAGAAGGGTGAAGGGATAGTTCAGAAGAAGACAACCTTGGATAAGATGAATTGATACAGTAACTGGGGCAATGAGGCTTGGTGTGCCAGTATTAGTGAGACTGGCTCAGGATGGAGAAGAGTTTAGAGTTGCTGTGCATAGGTTTGTTATGGGTGCAAGCAACTTGATGGCACTTAACAACAATCAACAACATATTATATTGGTTGGTTTTTATGTAAGCCTCTTGTATAGAGTCAACAAGGCCTCGTGGTTGTTATTATATTGTAATATAT
>NW_006400245.1:202775-203320 GCF_000299155.1 Elephantulus edwardii | reverse complement strand
ACAGTCAAATGCCTTTGCATAATCAATGAAACACAGATAGACATTCTTCTGGTATTCTCTGCTTTCAGCCAAGATCCATCTAACATCAGCAACAGGGATATTATGTTTGGAAGGGTGGGGGGGTAGTGGGAGAGTCAGCATAAGCATGGAAGATACCTGTCAAGATGGATTGACATGGTGACTGCAGGAATTGGCTCAAGTGTATTAGAGATGGTGAAGGTGGGACAGGATGAGGATTCAGATCTGTTGTTCAAAGTTCCTATGAATCATGCTATGAACTTGTGTTATAAGCTCATAGCAACTACAATAACAACATGAGATAAGACAAGTATGAACTATGATTCATAGGAACTTTGAACAACAGATCTGAATCCTCATCCTGCACCACCTTCACCATCTCTAATACACTTGAGCCAATTGCTGCAGTCACCATGTCAATCCATCTTGACAGGTATCTTCCATGCTTATGCTGACTCTCCCACTCCCCACCCCCACCCTTCCAAACATAATATCCCTTTCCAAAACACCATTGTTGTTGTTGTTGT
>NW_006400245.1:195000-202675 GCF_000299155.1 Elephantulus edwardii | reverse complement strand
AAAAGAAAAGCAAAACTCCCTCATTGGTACACAATCCCCCCCCCGCACCTACCCCAATCCCACCCCAACCCCAAATATAATCCACTCTGCAACCCTTATTGCGTACTCCTAAGATAAACATAATGCCCTAAAATATAACACCTTTTAAAAAAAATGGCTACAAAATTAATTTCCTTCATTGGTTTGCCAACTGTCTTTCAAATATTTTGTTGTGGACTGTCAAAAGCAGAATACTCCTTAGGAGAAATGATAGAGACATTCCATCTCACATACTTTGGGCATATTATGAGGAGGGGCTAGTTGCTGGAGAAAGACATCATGCATAGAAAAACAGAGTATTATTATAAAAGAGGAATCCTTCAATGAGATAGATTGACACAATGACTGTAACAATGCAAAGAGGAATGAGGCAGGTAATTGTTCAAAAGTGAACGATTTTTTTTTTAATGAACTGGTGGAGGGATAGGGAAGGAGAGGGTAAAATGTGCAACAACGTATGAATGAAAATCTAACTTTTCTGTAAACTTTCATTAAAGTCACTATTAAAATAAAACATTTCTTTGAAAAACCAAAACCTGACTCTAAGCACAGCAGAGACTGTGAGGATTATGCAGCATTGAGCAGTCTTTCCTTCTGTAAACACAGGGTCACAATGAGTTAGAGCCAACTTTATGGTACCTAAGAACAACAATAATAATAATCTCACAGATTTTTTAAAAAAATTGATATTATAAACAATTTGAACAATGTCTACATATCAGCTGCTGTTATGAGGCACATTCCTACTGGCATTGTTGAATAAATTGGCAAATGTTCAAGTGGAATTGTTGTTGCTGTTGTTAGGCACTGTCTATGTTGAGTCATCTATGACTCATAGTGGCCCTGGGAACCTTACCCTCTCCTGCACCGTCCTTACAGTCTCAGATATTCTTGAACTCATTGCTACCGTCACCATGTCGACCCATTTTGTTAATGGTCTTCCTCTTTTTCTCTACTTTTTCTAGCATGATGTCCTTTCTCAAGGACTGGCCCCTCTTGAAAACATGACCAAAGTAAGTAAAATTAAGTTTCATCTTTTCCTCTTTGCCTTTAAGTAACACCCTGGTTGCACTCCTTCTAAGACATTTTTGTTTGGTCTGTTTTTTGTGGTTTTTTTGGCAGTTAATGGAACGTTCAGTACTCTTATTAAACACCACACATTGATTCTTCTTCTGTCATTCTTACTCATTGACAAACTTTCAGATATATAGGAAGCAATTAGAAATACATTGTATTATCTCAGGCACACCTTAATCATTAAACTCACATCATTGCTTTTTAACCCTTTGGCGAAATCCTTACCAGATTTTCCCAATGGAACACAACTTTTGATTCTACAAGTAGAATTAGAGGATAGCCAAATTGAGTTTTTTTACTCTACAACTATTTTACATTCTGTGGAGTTTTAAATTTTTTAAATCATACAACCAAGTTGGCTCAGAAGAAACTAGTACATACTTTGAAAATTCTTTAAATGTTGTCATTTTCTACAGCCAGTATTCACTTTAATAATAAGCATTAAGCAACAGAGAGCCAAGCAGTTCTTTTGGTTCAACAAGCTGCAGTTGCCTAAGCAGTAGGCCTTCAGCACCAGGGGCGAAGCTTGAAGCTTTCCTCTCATCCCTTCATCTGGCTCTCTTGGGACCAGAGACAGGCTCAGAGCAGCTACCCAGGCCATGGACCAGAACACACTTAACTCATCTCCTTGAGAATCTATGCTATATGATACCCTCTGGACATCACGAAAGCTGGCTGCAGTCAACAGGAAGTTGTATCACAGATCTGTTTACCAGGGAAGGCCCCAGATCTGGGAGGATATGTTAATAGATGGGCCTAAAGTGATTTAACCTGGACATAATGTAGACAGAATAGGGCCTATCTCAGGAGCTCATACCACAGGCCATCATGAAGTATCCTTTATAAATGCACCATCAACAAAATGCAGAGTGTGTGGAAGCAGAGTTTGTGATTTTCTCAGCCCTTCCTTCCCTGCACTGAGGTCATCTGTGGCTCAAGCTCAGGTTTGTGGCTACTCTGCCAAGTCCCTTGGCTTTCCTCCGCCCTCAGTCACTGGCGGAATATGAGCAGGATGATCACTAGCCCAGATGTTAGGAATGTTTTGGAGGATGAAAACAATTAAACTGGGCAGAATGCCCACCACCAAATCCTGTTCCCTCTTTCTTCCTTCAGTTTATTGTTCTCTTTTTCCTACTTACCTTTCCTGTGCATCCTCACACAAACGCAGGACATTGGCCAAAAATGTACTGGAACCAAAGATGCCCACTAAAACCTGTGGGCCTGGTGACTTGGAGGTGTTGAGGAAGAGTAACTGGATCCAGGTATGGTATCATTACCCCCTCAAGGTATGGGCCACATTCAGCCGGAGTCCCGGTCAAACAATGTGCATTGTTAGAGCTGTCCTCATTGCGCTCTGTTGTGGCAGTCTTGGCACTGGGGTAGTAGAAGTGGAAACTGAGGCACAGTTATGGAAAGCTGTCAGAAGCATGGCCACCTCCACCCCAGGCCATTCCCAGACGTTACACCATAATGACACTTACAATGATCCTGAAATCATTAAGAAAGGCTTCTGATAGTTTGTACCCTCCTAAGTCTAAGAAGGATCTGGAGGTATTGAGGACCCACCAACTCCAGTTGGTTGGACCTTGGCTCCAGATAGTAGAGCTAGAGGAGAAAGAGTTATGATCAGCTTTGGACCCTATTGGTTTCAGTCTTCCACACTCCTCATTAACTCCCCTGAACAGACTCTTTCTTCAGCTTCATGCCCCACTCCATGTCTAAATCTGTCTGATCATGGAGGCCTTTTCGTAAATGTTTCTAGTCTCGCTAACAGTTGGTTCTCAATTCCTGCCCACATCAGTGAGACAGAAGCAAAAGGTGGATTTGAGGATCCCCAGAGACTTTTTTGTTCCAGCTTCAAGATGGCCCTTGGGACCTGAGAGAGAACATTTGTATCTCAGATCCTCAGTTTCCTTTATTGTCACTCTACCTGCCTTCCATCCATGCCACTGCCCATAGCCCAGGCCACTAGCTACCAGGTATATCCACTCCTCACTTAGTAATTATCTTACTAGACAACATTTCATATTTACAACAATAGTAAAATCTCTGTTTTCCAATTATTTTGCACATTAACAGTATACAACTGGCAGTAATGAAGGCCAGGGTATAAAGCAAGAGTAATGCTGGCTATGATATTTAAGATTATGTGTCAATATGGTGAGCTATGATTCTCAGTCATTTGGTAGTTATGTAATGATATAATCTGGCAGTTACATAATGATGTGATTTGACAGTTTAGTAATGATGTAGACATCTTTCTGTAATTTGATGTGGTCATCTTCCATTTTCACATAACAGCAATTTTCACATAATGACCTTGTCTTTGAAACCTAACCAAAAGAGTAGTGAGTGCACAGCCCTCTTCCTTCTCTTCCTCAATCTTCCCTTCATGTAAGCTGATCAGATTTGCTCTTTTGACCAAGTTATTTGTTTTAGGTACCAGTGACTTGGGATTGGTGATAGCATACAACATAATTGGTGTGATTGGCTTCACTGAAACAAAAGAAAAATGTTGACATGGCAATATTTGGGTTATCTATACTTTTGCAACAATAAAACTTCTTAAGATAAAGAAAAAAAACTCTAATATTACATTTCTGGCATCAGCAAGGACCTTGGGTGGGAGATACGCCTCACTCAGAGCTCCCTCCTCATCCTACTAGTGGTCCTGAGGAGATGGTTTCCAGAAAGACTCATGCAGAGTGTGAAAGCTGATGACAGGGGCACAGAGGGAGCTGGAAAAAAACAAACACAGCTCACAGTTCATTTCTTCTCAGCATATCCTCTTACACTAGCCACCAGTCCTTTCGTGAAGGAGGCTGCCCATCGGCTAGCACAGCTGTGGGGGTGTGGCTAGAAGGAAAGAGCCATGGGACACATGATTCCAATTTAATGCAGCATTTGGAGAGAATTCTGTTCCACTTGCTCAGTTTTCAAGGCTTTCCCCAATATCATCATTTCCCAAACTTTATTCAATCAGTGGTACAAGAGAAAGATCTGTATCCATGGCAACTCCATTGTTAGAGACAAATCAGTCCCACAGAGCAGTATGGGTTTCATCTGGAAGAGTGCTCTAGGGTGGGTAAAGAGATGGAGGTCTCACACACCTGAACCCTGCAGAGTTTCAGGTGGAGATCTCAGATGCAAGAGAAGGCACAGATCACAGGGCAGCACCAGCAGTCACTCCACCCAGGGACACACACCTGCTTGTTGCCTGGTTTCCATTAGACAAGTCTGATTCTTTGGGCTCTAGGCCTATTGGCCTATGCTTGTGTTCATGGCTGGTGTAACCCAACCACGCTGTTAAGTCTAGATCTGTCTCTTTCATTGTTTTATGTTTGATTAAATATATTCAATATTACTGTGTAATACATTTTTCATTGCACATTGTTTCAGATAATCATGATCTCAATTTCATTTTCTAAGTCCAATGAAGAGGAAGGAGCCTAAAGACACAAATGAATTGACAGAAAACACAGCCTGGTTCTTCAAAGACTCACTCCAAAGAGAAAACATAGCTGGGAGATAAGGGTTTCATATCAACCTACTGTACATTTTTTTTGAGTTGTGGAAATTTAGTTTCTACAAGAAAAAGATATTGACTGAACTTAGTGCTTTGGCCCTAAGCTAGATTGAGATGTTCAGAAAAGGTGTTTCTAGAAAACATGTTCCTTTAAAAATTTCCAACATGGTTATTGCTGTTGGGGATAAATTAGCCTTCACAGTTCTCCAAGGTCTGGTCTTGTGTGTTTCCTTGGAGATCCATATACCAGCCTAGCTCTGGGCCCACTAATCTAATGGTTCTGGGTTTGGAAAAGCCCTCAAATGTAATCTCTCCTAGGGTTTTGCCCTTTACTTGGAATTCCTCTGAGTCTTTTAAAGTAGATTAAATCCATATGCTTCTGATTCATTTATACTTAACTCATCTGAATGTTCCCATTTATATGAGTTATTTGTTGTCTTAGAATGCCTTTACAGTCTTGTTTATAATCTTTTCTTTTTCTCCTTAGAAACAAAACAGCATGCCGTGTAAAGGATTTGTGGGGAGGGTGTGGAAGCCTTCTAACTTCAGGTCTGAGTCTTGTTTGGCTTCATAACAGGAAATGCCATTTTCCAGCAGAGCTGATTGGTGTGTCAACAGATTTCTCTTTTGCTCTGAGCAAAAATCCAGTAGGGCAAGTATTCAAACCCATCCTCTTAAAACTGGAAAATCTGGAGGGCTCTCACTGCCTAGCAACGTAACTGTTAACAAATTACTTCGTCTCTTTGGCCCTCAACGCCTTCATCTGTGAAATGGGGATTATGATACTCACTACTTCATGTGACTGTTGTATTAAAGTTGTCATTAAAATATAATAATCCAGAATTCCCTACATAGACTCATGTGCATGCATTCCTTTATATTTTTCATAATATACATTCTAGTCTTTTCACTTCAATTAATCCTTTGATACTCAGTCCAACCATCACTTCTTCTAAGTACTTCACTACCTGCCAACCTTTACTCCAACAGCAGTTCACTAGTCTCACCTCTGTGCCCCTAAATAACTTGTACTTATCACTATTGTCAAATTTATCACTTGCCAACTCTGTATGTACATGGCCACTTATCTCTACCTATAAAAAATCTGAGAGCTTTTTGAGGTAATAGTTGTTTCCATTTCCAAAGCCAAGGGCAATGTCTACCACAGAAAGTGCTCAATAGTAATTTTAAATTGAAGATGTTGTTGTTGTTATGTGCCGTCGAGTTGCTTGCGACTCATAGAGATCCTATGTACAAATAAAAGGGGTATAATACTGCTAATTTTTTTAGATTCCGAATAAATGCAGTTAATTAATTTTTCACTTGTGAGAAAGTGAAGTGGAGCTGAAAATAACCAGTAAGATTTGTCTTTCTGTTCTTAGCATTATTGCATTAGTGTAAATTAGAGAACAGCTTCTAAAATTCACTTCTTCATTAACTAAACCAGTTCCTTTAGGTCACTCTCATTCTGTGACAAAAGTAGGGATTCCCAACCTACAGAACTATTATCATAAATAAGTAGGTGGTTTGGATTCACCACTGGCTCCAAAGAAGAAAGATGATCAAATTCTTACCATGTGATTTACTATCTGGAAAATCCTCTAGAGAGTCAGTCTGACTCAATGGCAATGAGGTTTTTTGAATAATAGAACTACAACTTTTGTATAGTTTACCAGGCATAATGGGTAAAAGGAAAAGAAATCCTTTTCCATTTTATAAAGAACTTGATTGCTAACATTGTTCCTTTCTTCTATAAATACAAGACTTTAGAAATGAAAAGTAGATCGACCTGTATTGGTGTTATTGTTAAGTGTTGTCGAGTTGTAGACGACTCATAGTGACTCTATGGACAAAAGACCTGAACACTTGCATGATTTTCGTTTCTCCAAGTTCATTGGGTTTCCAGTGGCAAGCTGTTTTGGAAGTGGATGCCTCTCCTGCTTCTAAGCTTGTTTTGATTGGGGAGCTCCACCAAACACTGTCTGCCATGGATAATTATTATCACATTTGACACATCAGTTTCCCAGTATTCAGCATCATAGCAACCACAAATTACCTCTGTACAGCAAATGGACAGATCAGTGCAATGCCACTGAGAAGAATGTTTGACCAAAAACAATTAAAACCAGGCCTGAGGGCTGCAGATTTAAATCACCCACCTTTGACTTGCTGGCATCACTTGCTGTGCATTGGCCAACTGAGCTGTTTTTGTTGTTGTTGTTATTAAGTGCTGTCGAGTTGCAGATGACTCATAGTGACCCTATGAATGAAGACCTGAACACTTGTATAACTTTCATCATTTCTCCAAGTTCATAGGGTTTTTGGAGGCAAGCTATTTTGGAAGTTCACCAGGGGTAAGAATTATCATATTATACATCATTAAAAGTCACTGAGTGTGGTAAATAGGTATAACTGCATTAGAGATTATGAGTGTTAAAGTGTGCAAAGAGGAACTAGAAAAGATCATTACCTTATACGTTTATACATACAAAATAAGGATAGACAACTAATTGTACAATGAAGAATGTACAATGATTACTAATGCAAAAAAAAAAAAAGAAACAAAAACACCAACCCCCAACAAAATATTGCTAAAAAGTAGGGAAATATAAATGACAACTGGTATAATCTGGGAAAATTTAACCTGAACATTGAAATGCAACTGGGACTTAACAATGAGGAAAAATTCTAGCCAAGGGTAAGGATCTTAACACAGTTAATTAACATAGTGGGCATATGAATAAATGTTAGCAACAACAAACAGACCAGTGGGGTTTGGAGGAAGAGGTTCAGAAAGGCATACTCAGAAAGTTACAGAAATTCAATCTTGAACCAGTGAGAACTGTGATTTTCATTTTGAAATAACTGTGTTAAGACTATGACTTTGAAAGACAATTTAGGATAATAAATATACTATTACCAGGAGGCAGTCGTGAGAACAGAGCAAGGGAACACTGCATGGTTCAAAATTGGGAAGGGCATATGTCAGGGATGCATCCTATCTCCATACCTTTTCAACCTATATGCAGAACA
>NW_006400245.1:186825-191149 GCF_000299155.1 Elephantulus edwardii | reverse complement strand
ACCAGGTGCACCTTAGTCTCTAGTCTGACGTCATTGCTCTTCAGTACTCTTGAGAGGTCCTTCACAGCCAGTTTTCCCAGTGCAATTCTTCTTTTGATTTCCTGGCTGCTGTTACCAAAAGTATTGATTGTGGAGTCAAGTAAACGAAAACTGTTAACTATCTCAATCTTTTCACCATCCATACTGATGCTGCCAGTTGGCCCAGTGGTGAGAATCTTTGTTTTCTTGATGTTGAGCTTCAGTCCATGTAGGAGGCAGCAAGCGCCCCAGGTCCTCCTCAGTTTCAGCAAGCAGTGTTGTGTCATCTGCATAACGCGGGTTGTTGATGATTCTTCCACCAATCCTGATGCCACATTCCTGTTCGTACAGCCCAGTGTCTTGGATGCCCAAACACCGTAGTCAACATTTAGTGAATATCTGGTATATAGAAGCAACTATTAAAACTTATAATGTAAACTTCACTTCAGCCTCATTTCCATCCACAAACCAAATACAATTATAGCCCATTTCACATAGAAGCAAAATGAGTCATATAGAGAGCCCTGGTGACTTGTTTAAACTCAGTCAGCTGCTGAGTGGCTGCTTAGAATTGCAAATATCCCCCCTCCTTAAAAATGCCTAAATAAAAAAAGTATTTCTTAATGGCCTTTTTCGTCTTTTTCATTGTGTGTTACTTTTCTTTTTGGCCTTCAAAGGTGGATGGGTAAGTAAAGGTGGGGCCGAGCCTGCGGAGCCTGCTCCACGTGCTAGCTTAAAATCCTTCAGGAAGCTTGGGGACTGGAGTCTCCCTCCACTCTGGAAGTCAGCCAGCTAATGGCAGCTCTTCTTGGTGGCAGTCAGGTAAGGGAAGTTTCTGGGGTCTTTTTCATTGTGTGTTACTGTTCTTTTTGACCTTCAAAGGTGGATGGGCAGCCCTAATCCTTAGAGTAAGGGTAAATAAGTGTGGGGTCGAGCCTGCAGAGCCTCCTCCAGGTGCTAGCCATCCATGGAATGTCCAGTGCTCTTCTCCAATACCACAGCTCAAAGGCATCAATTCTTTTACTGTCATCCTTATTCCTTTTCCAGGTCTCGGATGCATAGCTAGTAATCAGAAAGACCATGGCCTGAATCAGATGTATCTTTCTTCTAACTGACATCACTACTCCTCAATAATTTGTAAAGGTCTCAAACTGCAGATTTCCCCAGTCAATGTGTCTCTTTATTTCCTGACTGCTGGTACCAAGGGTTAATTATGGATCCAGGCAAGATGAAGCTGTTGATAGTTTCAATCTCCTCTCCATCTAGCAGTGCCTACTGATCCAGTGGTAAGAAACTTTGTTTCATTGATATTGAAACACATTCCATACTGAAGGCTGCATTCCTTGATCTTCTGCAAGTATTCAAGTACTCCTCATTTTCAACAAATAAGGTTGTATCCTCTGCATAATACCAGTTATTGATAAGTCTCTCTCCAATCCTGATGAAACATTCCTCTTCATAGAGTCCAGCTTCTCAGGTAATTTACTCAGCATATAAATGAAACAGGTATGGAGATAGAATACATTCCTGATGCACGCCTTTCCCTATTCCAAGCCATGTAGTGCCCCCCTGCTCCCTTCACACAATAGCATTCTGGTTGAGGTATAGGTTCCTCACGAGCACATTCAAGTGCTCTGGTATTATCATTTTCCTCAATATCAGTCACAACTTTACGTGATCCATACAGATAAACTCCTTTGCATAGTCAATAAAGCACAAATAGACATTTTTCTGGTATTCCTTACTTTCAGCCAGGATCCATCTGACATCAGCAATTATATCTCTGGTGCCATGGCCTCTTCTAAACACTGCTTGAACTTCTGGCAATTCCTTATCTATATACTGTTCCATACATTTTTTAATGATCTTTAGCAGTATTTTCCTTGCATGTGATAATGATATTGGTTGGTTTGGTGGTATATACACATACATAAAATCTATCCGTGAGTCTGGTAGGCTAGTAAGTAAGGATCTGAGGTTAGAAACAATCTTGAAGTTACGTGGTTCAAATTTACCAGCAGGAAGATGGGCCATCTCCTCTTGTGTGATTAACTACCCCTAAAAACCCACCAAAGATCAGCTATGAGCCAGTTCCAACTCAATAGAATACAACAACATACATCAGGAAGGTCTGGTAACCTAGTGGGTAAAGAGTTGTGCTACCAAACAAAAGGTACATTGTTAAAATCCACCAGCTTCTCAGCAGGAGAAAGATGGGCAATCTCTTCCCCTTTTGTTCCTAGCCTCTGGAAACCTGCTGGAGGGTCAGCTATAAGCTGGTTCCAAGTTGACAGCACAAAACAACATATATCTATTGTCCACTTTATTGAGCCAGAAAAAAAATTACTTTCTTTCTTTATTTTGCTTTCTTTTCTCTCATTCCTAAACTCCATTAACCCTCCAAAATTGAATCCTTCTGTATAAACTGTTTCTTACTTTTGTTTTATATTAGTGGTATTATACTATACTTGTCCTTTTGTGACTGATTTAAATAATTCAGAATATATTCTAATTTTATCCATTTTGTATAGAATTTAACTAATTTTTTATTTGTTTTTTAGTGATACATAGTACTCCATTGTAAATGTTACCTACCAGTTTCTTTAGTCATTTGTCCTTTGATGGACACTGGGTTATTTCTAACTTTTGATACTAAAATAGCACTGTAATAAAGATGGATGTAGTAGTATCTGTTTATGTCACAGCTTCTTATTTCTTTAGGGATATATACGTACTCATGAGATTACTATATCAAATACTTATCCTAATCCCAACATTCTAAAAAAAGGACAAAATTACTTTCTGAAGTAGTTTCACCAGTTTAAATGTCCACCCACAATATAAGAGAATTCCAACCTCACCAGCATTGCTGTCTAATGTCTTATTGAACATTGGCATTTCATTGTTATTTTGACTTGTATCTCTCTGGTAGCTAATAATTGTGAGCATTTCTTCACGTGTTTGTTGGCTCCTGAATATATTCTTTGGTGAAATGTCTATTTATAGCTTCTGCTCATTATGCTACTGGGTTGTTTGTCATTTTCTTGTTAACGTATTAATTTTCTATAAATTTCAGAAATAAGTCCCTTAACAGGCTTGCAGTTAGCAAATTATTTCCTCATCCATAGCTTCTTCTTTTACTTTTCTGGAAAATTCTTTTTAATTACATAAAGATTTTATTTTTGTTGTTGGACAGTGACTAAGGAGGATAGAAGGAGAATTGATGCCTTTGAGCTGTGGTGCTGGAGAAGAGTATTGAGGGTACCCCGGATTGCTAGGAAAACAAACAGATTCATCCTGAGGCAAAGATTCTGAGGCTCCGTCTAACATATTTTGGACATGTTATAAGGAGGGAGCGGTCCTTGGAGAGGGACATCATGCTTGGTAGGGTGGAGGGACAATGCAGGAAGGGAAGGCCCACTATGAGGTAGATTGATTCAGTGACTTGGATAATTGGGCTGGGTGTATCGGAGATGGAGCAATTGGGCAAGACAGAGCAGAGTTTAGGGCTGTTGTACATAGGGTCACTATGAGTCACAAGAGATTCGACTGCACATAACAACAACCACAACAACAAGGTACTGTCAAGTCATATCCTATCCAGTGTCATCCTTTTCATCTCTGGTACACTGAGTTCAGTGCTACAGTCACTGTGTCAATCTATCCCGCTGAGGAACTTCCTCTTTTTCACTGACCTTCAAACTTTTCAAGTATGATATCTTTTTCCAAGGAATAGCCTCTTTTAACAATATGTTCAGAGTATGAGAGACGAAGCTTCACCATTTTTGCCTCCTAGGAGCACTCTGGCTGCACCCTTTCCAAGATATATCTGTTCAATTATTTTTGCAATTCATTGAATATTCAAAACTCTTTTCAAACACTAATTCTACTTCAATTCAAACGTGATTTTTTTTTCTTCTAACCGCCTTATTTATTTTCTAGCTTTCAGATGCATAGCAATGAATTGAAAAGTTGTTGTTGTTGTTATGTGCCGTCGAGTCGTTTGCGACTCATAGCAACCCTATGTACAACAGCCCTAAACCGTGCTATATCCTGTGACAATCTCATAGCCCCCGACACACTCATCTCGAGTACCCCAGTCACTGAATCAATCCACCTCAAAGAGGGTCTTCCCCTCCTGTGCTGTCCCTCTACTCTACCCAGCATGATGTCCTTCTCCAAAGACCTGTCTCTCCTTACAACATATCCAAAGTATGTCAGGCGAAGCCCCAGAATCCTTGCCTCCAAGGAGCAGGCTGGTTTAACCCTCTCTAGGATGAATCTGTTTGTTTTCTTGGCAGTCCAT
>NW_006400245.1:185692-186725 GCF_000299155.1 Elephantulus edwardii | reverse complement strand
TGCAGGCAACTCGACGGCACATAACAACAACAACAACATTATTTCTAGGTGCCATTGTGTTAACTACAATTCACAGTAACCAAATGAACAACAGATTTGAGCTCTGCCCTACAGTATCTGTGTCGGTCAATCTTGCTAAAGATTTTCCTCTTTTTCTCTACTCTTCTACCTCCCCTGCATGTTATCTTTTTCCAAAGACTGGTCCCTCCTGAAAATGTATTCAAAGTATATGTGACGAAGTTTTACCACCCTTGCCTCTAAGGAACATTCTGGTTTTACATCCTTCAAGACAAAGTTGTTTGTTCTTTTATCAGTTCTTGGGATAGTTAGTACTCTTCTACACCATCACAGTTTGAAGGATTTGATTCTTCTGTAGTCCTTATTCATCGTCCAACTTTAAGATGCATAGGAAGTAATTGAAAATGCCATGACTTGAATCAGGCATACCTTAGTCTTTAAACTGACATTATTCTTCTTTAGCACTTTAGAGATATTGACAGCATATTTTCCCAGTGCAACATGTCTTTTGATTTCTTGGCTCCTCTGACATGAATGTTGATTGAGAATCCAAGTAAAATGTAGTTGTTGACAATTTCTTTTTTTTTTATTCTGATTTTAACAAAAATTTACAGAAAGGTTGAATTTTCATTCATTCACTTTTGAACATTTTCCTCCCCCCCAGTTCTGTCTCTGTCTAAGTCTCTTTCTGTCTCTACATATATATACACACACATATATATATCTGTATCTATCTATATCATCTCTATCTCTATCTCTATCTATCTATATCTATCTTTGGAAGGAGGAGTGGCATCCACTTCCGTAATAGTTTGCCTCCAGAAACCCTATGAACCTGGAGAGAGGATGAGAGACACCCGAGAGTTGAGGACTCTCCTTCACAGGGTCGCTATGAGTCACCTGTGACTTGACGGCACTTAACAACAACTTATCAACATATCTATCTCTATCTCTACATCTATACCTAATTTATATCTATATCGATATCTATATGGATATAGGTGTAGGTATAGAC
>NW_006400245.1:178654-180057 GCF_000299155.1 Elephantulus edwardii | reverse complement strand
ATGAGTAGTTGGTGGTCTGTTCCATAATCAGCTCCTGGCCTAGTTTTCACAGCTGATGTTGAGCTTCTCCAGCGTTTTTTTTCCACAGATGTAATCGATCTGATTCCTATGCATACCATTAGGTGAAATCCATGTGTATAATCTACGTTTATGTCTTTTAAAAAACGTTGAGAAGACAATGGCCTAAATTAAACACACTTGAGTCTTCAAATTGGTATCATTGTTCTTCAATATTTTGGAGAGGTCCCTGACAGTGGATTTGCCCAAAACTATGTCTGCTGATCTCCTGACTGCAAGTAGCAAGGGTGTTGATTGGGGATCCAAGTAATTTTAAATCATTGACAACTTTAATCCTTTTCTCATCTACCATGATGCTGTCTATTGGCCCAGGGGTAAGGACTTTTGTTTTCTTGATGTTGAGATGTGAGCATTTCAGATCTTCCTCAGTTTCAGCAAGCAAGGTTGTGTCAGCTTCACAACAGAGGTAGTTGATGAGTCTTCCTCTAATCCTGATCCCACATTCTTCTTAATAGAGTCCATCTTCATCATTTACTCTGCATAGAGATTAAACAAGTATGGAGAAAGGATACAAATCTGATGCACACCCTTCCTAACACCCTTCCTGACAACAGCTTTTTTATCTTCGTATAGATTTCACATGAACAATTAAGTGTTCCAAGATTCCCATTCTTCTCAATGCTAGCTATAGTTTCTTGGGGTCCACATAGTCAAATGCCTTTGCATAGTCTGTAAAACACAACTAGACATTCGTCTAATTTACTTTCAGCCAAGATATATGACATCAGTAATGCTGCTTGATTTAATGGCCCCTTCTAAACAAAATGTGAACTTCTGGAAGTTCACTGCCAGAGTACAGCTCTGGTCATTTTGGATGATCTTCAACAATATTTTGCTTGTATGTAATCTTACCGATATTGTTCAATAAATTTCTACATTCTATTGAATTATTTTTGAGGGGGTGGGGACAAATACAGATCTATTCCAGTCAATTGGCCAGGTGGTTGCCCTTCAAATTTCTTGGCATAGACTGGTTTAAGCACAGCCAGGGTTGCATCTATTAGTTTAAACATGTCAGTTGGTATCCCATCTATTCTTTGGACTTTGTTTTGTGCCAATGTTCTTAATGCATTTTTAACTGCTTCCTTTGTTACAATTGGCTTTTCTTGATATGTGCTGTTGTTGTTGTTATGTGCCGTCGAGTCATTTGCGACTCATAGCGACCCTATGTACAACAGCCCTAAACCGTGCTATATCCTGTGCCAACAGCACTGCCCCCGACACATCCATCCCGATTACCCCAGTCACCGAATCAATCCATCTCATAGAGGGTCTTCCCCTCCTGTGCTGTCCCTCCACACTCCCAAGCATGATGTCCCTCTCCA
>NW_006400245.1:176215-176854 GCF_000299155.1 Elephantulus edwardii | reverse complement strand
CACCAATGCCTAGTATGTCAATATTTATGCGTTCCATTTCTTCCTTAACAATATCTAATTTTCCTGCATTCATGGTTCTCACATTCCATGTCCAATCACTAGTGTCTTCTTACAACTGTTCCTCCTCCTTAGTATTTCCATACTTGAAGCTCAACCTTAGTTGCCCTTTCTGTTATCTACATGTGTTCTGTTGTACGTAGTGTTTTCAGAGGTCTGCTATTTCAGAAGTGGATGGCCAATTCTTCTTCCTAGTCTGTCTTATCGTGAATGTTCTGATTTAGAGAAGTATCAGACATCCCAGCAAGTTAAAGGTATATCTTATGGTATTTAATTTTATAAAACATAATGTATAAGAATGGTTGTATGAAAAACAATGTGGAGGAAGAATAGTGTGAAATGCAATGTATACAAATTTTATAAGCAAACCAATAGGAAAGAAAGAAGTGAATTTGGAAGGAAAACACAAACTCACTGTACCAAAAAATAATTTGTTGACACTGAAAAATTTGAAGAAGTACATATCAACAGGAGCCAAAATATGACTTTGATTTCATACCACCTGAATTTCAGAATCATCGCAGGAACAGATTTGAGGCCTTGAACACTAATGAGCAAAGAGCAGATGAGTTGTGCGAGGAT
>NW_006400245.1:173144-175635 GCF_000299155.1 Elephantulus edwardii | reverse complement strand
GCAGGAAGGAGCTACGGATGGCAGGAAGGCGCGACTGATGGCAGGAAGGAGCTATGGACAGTGCAGCCTGGGCAGTGCAGCCTGGGCAGTGCAGCCTGGGCAGTGCAGCCTGGGCAGAGCAGCCTGGACAGTGCAGCCCGGGCAGTGCCGCCTATACTGCTCGCACAGTTGTTTGGGGGTATGACTGCTGTCAGGCTTGACCATGCGGGACCCATTAATTCAGAGAAAGACCACCAGCCCGCTGCGTGACACAGGAGGAGTGACCACCTGTCCCCTGACCCCATGACCCCAGCCACTGCATAACCCCAGAGGAGAATCTGCCCGCCTGCTGCCTTGTGACACCAGAGGAGCAATGGCCCGCGGCAGCAAGGCCCCATCACGTGGTCTGCTGCCACATAAACCCCCGGAAGTGCACCCGACTCCCGGTGGTGGTATCCTAACCTCATGTTCCCAGACGCCTCCTCTGCCCTGTGCTCCTGTGCCCCCCCAGCTCCATGCTCCCTCCCCACAGCTCCGTGCCCCCCGCCTCCTCCCGCACCCCATGCATGGTGGCACCACAACCACGTACATCCACCCCACCACAGCCCTGTGACCCCAGTGGTGCCCCAGGGCTACTAGAGAGACCTTCACACAGCACAGAGACTGACCAACACGCCAAGCGGGGACAGTAGGATTTTGAGTCAGAAATTTTGTTGGACTAACTCTTTCAGAGCTACAGGAACACAAAACCACGCTGCAGATCCAGCCATCACATGAAGCCACCAGCTGAGCTCCTGTGGAACTAATCTGGCAAGAGAAAAGCCTGCTCTGAACTGACATCTCCCTGAGGTCAGAAGTTCAGAGAAACAAACCAGTGGGGTTGCTGCCTAACTGAACTCTAGAGCATTATATTCAGAACAAGAACATTATCAATGTCTTGAAGAAAGCAAGTTATCTCACACACTACACAAGCGCAAAGCAAGATGTCACTCCCGAAGGGTGACACAGTATCAATGAATTTCCTGAAGCCAGACAGATAGAACTTTCTGACACAGAATTTAATAGAAGAATGATTGAATAATTTCAATTAATAAAAGACAAACTTGAAGAATTACAGGATACTAACAGCAAAAACCAGGAGGAACTAAAAAAAACCATCCAGAATGATGCAGAGAAAACAAATGAGGCATTCATACCACTGGAAAAACAAGATACCACTATACAAAATATGAGGTCTAATGTTTCAGATGCTATCAACACGATGAAGGGACACATGAGCAGAGTTTAAGAGATGGAACACAGAACCAGTGAAACTGAAGACAGAATTGTCACCACTGATCTGCTAAAGCAAAAAGCAGACTCAAAAAAAGGAAAAAAGAAGAAAACCCAAGAATACTGTGGGATACCATCAAGAGAAATAACATGCGCATCACTGAAATCCCAGAACAGGATGAAGCAAGTAAAGGTACCAAAAAAGTTGTGGAAGAATTGCTAGAGGAAAACTTGCCAGTCATAATGATGAGCAAGAGAATATATATACAAGAAGCTCAGCGAACACCATATAGACTAGACCCCAAAAGAAAAACACCAAGGCATATAATAGTTAAATTTACCAGAACCAACAATATGGAGAGAATTCTGAAAGAAGCAAGAGATAAACAAAGAGTAGCCTATAAGGGAGAACAGATAATATTAAGTGCCAATTTCTCAGCAGAAACCCTCCTAGTAAGAAGAGACTAAAAGGACATATATCAAACACTCATAGAACACAACCGTCAACCAAGAATATTGCACCCAGCAAAATTATCCATCAAATATGAAGGAGAGATCAAGATATTACCAGAAAAGCAGAACCTAGAAGAGTTTGTAAAAACAAGACCAGCATTGTAGGAAAGACTCAGAGATGTCTTTCTTACAGATGTACCACAGAAAGCAGCATGGACCAAAGTAACTAGCAACAACACCAAAAAGAACTCAACACAATGATAACAATAAAACCTTGTCTCTCAATAATCACACGAACGTGAATGGTTAAATGCACTGCTGAAGAGAAAAAAGAGTAGCAGAATGGATAAAAACCCAAAATTCATTGATACGTTGTCTACAAGAAACACACTTACAAAATGAAGGCAAAGACAGACTAAAACTAAAAGGGTGGAGAAAAAACATACTAAGCAAATGGCAAACAGGAAAAAGCAGGATTAGCAATATTAATCTCTGATAAAATAAATGCCAACGTAAAAACCATCACAAAGGACAAGGAAGGTCACTACATTATGCTGAAAGGGTCAATAAAACAAGAAGACATAACAATAATAAATATCTACGCGTCAAATGAAAGACCTGCAAAATTCATAAAACAAACATTAACAAAACTGAAAAAGGAAATAGACAACACTACTATAGTGCTGGGAGACTTCAATACACCCCTCTCAAGAAAAGATAGAACTACCAGAAAGAAACTCAACAAAGATACTACGGATTAAACCACATAATAAACCAACTTGACCTC
>NW_006400245.1:169424-171304 GCF_000299155.1 Elephantulus edwardii | reverse complement strand
GGCTGTTGTACATAGGGTCGCTATGGGTCGCAGGCGACTCGACGGCACATAACAACAACAACAACAACAATACAACATCTTCCTACCAAAAAAAGCCCTGGACCAGATGGTTTTACAACTGAAATTTATCAAACATTCAGAGAAGAACTGTCACCAATTCTACATAAACTGTTTCAGGAAACAGAGAAAGATCTCCCAGATTCATTCTATGAAACAGACATATCCTTAATACCAAAGCCAGGAAAGGACACAACCAAAATAGAAAACTATAGGCCAATATCGCTTATGAATATAGATTCAAAAATCCTGAATAAAATCCGGGCCAATAGAATTCAACAATACATCAAATAAATAATTCACCATGACCACATGGGTTTGTAACAGGTCTGTAAGGATGGTTCAACATAAAGAAAACAATCAATGTAATTCATCACATTAACAAAGCAAAGCAAAAATACCACATGACCCTATCAATTGATGCAGAAAAGGCCTTTGACAAAATCCGATGCCCTTTCCTGATTAAAACATTAACACTCAACAAAATAAGATTAGAGGGGAATTTCTTCAACATAGTGAAAAGCATATATGCAAAATCAACAGCTAACATTGTTCTCAATGGAGAGGTTAAAGGCATTCCCTTTAAGAACAGGAACTAGGCAAGGATGCTCACTCTCAACTCTCTTATTCAATATTGTATTGGAAGTCTTGGCAGTAGCAATAAGACAAGAGAAGGAAATGAGAGGTATCCAAATTGCCAAAGAGGAGGTAAAATTAACTCTCTATGCAGATAATATCATAGTTTATTTACAAAACCCTAAAGACTCAGCAATAAAACTATTGGACATAGTTGACCAATTCAGCAAAGTATCAGGATACAAGATCAATATACAAAAATCAGTTGGATTTCTCTATAGTGACAAAGACAATACAGAGCCTGAGCTAAGAATAACAATACCCTTTCACAATAACGAATCACAAGATTAAATACTTGGGAGTAAATCTACCTAGAATCACAAAGGATCTATTCAAAGAAAATTACAAAACATTACCAGAAGAGAAGTGGAAGAATATCCATTGCTTATGGATAGGAAGAATCAATGTTGTTAAAATGACAATACTACCAAAGACAATTTACACATTCAGTGCAATCCCAATACAAATATCAGTCCCACTCTTCAACGAGATGGAAAAGGTAATCTCTAGTTTCATTTGGAATGGGAAGGGGCCTCAAATAAGCAAAGCACTCCTTAAAAATAGGGAAAAAGGTGGGAGGCATCTCACTCCCTGATTTCAAAGCTTACTACACTGCCTTGGTGGTTAGGACAGACACATAGATCAATGGAATAGAATAGAAAAGCCAGAAATCAGCCTATGATCAACTGATTTTTGACAAGGAGATGAAATCAGTTACGTGGGGAAATGACAGCCTTTTCAACAAATGATGTTGGAAAAATTGGAAAAATATCTGCAAAAGACTCAAGCAAGATCCAGTCCTTACTCCATATATAAAAACCAACACAAGGTGGATCATAGATCTAGGACAAAAACCAAGGACTATAAACTTCATTAAAGAAAAGCTTGGAAGGACTCTAGTAGACCCAGTCCACAACATAAACAGTCTTGCAAGTATCCTGAAAAATCTACACCTAGGAGAAGATAAAATAGATGAATGAGACCTTCTGAGAAGCAAATCCCTGAGCGCATCCAAAATCTTCTCCAACAGTATAAAAAGAAAACCACATACTGGGAAAAAGTATTTGATAATGACATGTCAGATAAGGTACTTATATCTGTTGTTGTTATGTGCCTTAAAGCCGTTTGCGATTCATAGCGACCCTATCTATGTACAACAGCCCTAAACCCTGCTCTATCCTGTGCCA
>NW_006400245.1:149281-150167 GCF_000299155.1 Elephantulus edwardii | reverse complement strand
GGAGGAGGGTGGAGAGAATGGGGCGGCAATGAAGGAGTGAAAGCCCAGAATCCCTGTGAATGTTCATTGAAACTAATAAAATTTAATAATAATAAAAAAACAAAACAAAACAAAACTTCTATTGGTGTAGGATGATAAACTAGGCTCAGAAATACTGGTCACAAAACCAGTGAGTTATTTTCTTGATTAATCTGGTAAAATAGATATTTTTAAAGAGATTCATTAATCAAATAATTAGATAATCCCAGGGTTAAAAAGGATGCTGTTGATCACAAAGGCTAAAGCTGGAATTTTGTCTCTAATGTTTCTGCCAAAATAGTTGATTTACCTCTGTTACAAAGACTTCTGAGATTAGGAAATTCTGTACTTTGCCTTCTCAGATTTGAGCAGCCATAGTCCATAATGAGTTGCACTGCTAACCCAAACTCTGATGATATGAATTCACCAGTTACTCTGGAGAGAAAAAAAAAGGATAATCTCCTCTATAATGATGTACCATTTCAGAACCCAATGGAAGGTCAGCTATGAATCAGAACAAGCTCCATGACAATAAGATTGTGATAAGTATTGATGGAGCCCTGGTGTTGCACTCATAACCAAAAGACTGTTTCCAGCAGTTTGAATCCATCTGCTCGTACCCAAGAGAGAGTTGGACAGTCTTCTTTAAATGTGTTAGACTCCATTGTGGAGAAGCTAAACACTATAAAGGCTAAGGCCTTTGGTTTAGTTCTTCTAGCCTTGGAAACCTGATGGAGGGTCAATTTCAGTCAGAACTGATTTAATCACAGTGAGTTTGATATCTTCATTTTAGCCCTACTGTGGTGCTTGGTTAACAGAGGGTTAAAAACCTTCAGTGGAATCCCAAAGGCACATGGTTTCAATCCAT
>NW_006400245.1:134006-147321 GCF_000299155.1 Elephantulus edwardii | reverse complement strand
AGGAGAGAGGAAGCAGTTGGCTTCTACTAGAATTTACTACTTTGAAACTCCAATGAAGGGTCACCATGAGTCAGAATCAATAGAATGACACTGGAGTGGTGTGTGTAGGAGGGAGGGCATGTGTGTATTAAATGAAGGAGTCCCTGGAGGTGAAAAGAGGTAACACATTCAGCCACTAACAAAAAGAATGGGAGTTTGAATACACCTAGAGGTGCTTTGCAGAAAGGCTTGGAGGTCTTAAGCATTATATGTATGAGAACAATTTGGAAAAAGGGTCCATTATGGAGTGGGTAATGGGAGAAAAAGGGTAGATAGGGAAGAAAGTATGCAACAATAAATAAAAAATAATAAGTATTTCTTTAATAATTGAAAAAATAAAGTAAAAAAATCTACCATAGAAAATTTTATGGATGTTACAAAGGAGGTCAACACAAGTTAGGATCAGCTTAACAGAAATTGGGCTTTGTGGTTAATGTGGGCAAACATAAAATGTAAATTCTTTGTTAAAATTAGAATTAAGAATTTTAAAGAGGATTAAAGCAGAATAGAGACCTCTCCTTTGCCCCATAGCCCTGAGATGCTGTGCAGGCTGTTCATCCATGAGCTGGACATGCACTCAGGCAGTGCCTAGACTATGACGTAGTACAATCCTAGATTTACCTTTTAATTGAATTTATGTATTAATTCTGAACAGTTAGCAATTTTGTGGCACTGGAAGGAGTAAAACTAAGATCTCTTAAACTCACAATCCTGTGCTTTTTGGTCTACCATAAAATCATTTTTAAATGGCTTTTTGTTTTTAATTTCCAACACCAGGTCTTAACTCCAAGAAAATCTCTGTGTAAAAGTCAGTATTGTAAGCTTGGTGGGAAATTGGGAGGGAAGAAATTTAATATTAATGGGTTTTGATGCTAGGCAGGAACCTTTGGACCAAGAGCCGGCGGGGGTGTGGGGAGTGCTACAGATGAAATCTCTGCAGAGGAAAAGAAAATAGTGGAAAACATTTTCCTTTATATATACTATACCTTTCTTAGATAAAAATGAAACACTTCCAGATACACAGAAACATTTTTAACATTTTTAGCATTGGAAAAATCTGCCATCAGGGACCTCACCAGTGTACTGAAGAACAACAATGTCAGCCTGAAATTTCCAGGTCATGGTCTTCACAATTAGTTGCTATGCATCAGAAAGCTGGATAGTGACTAAGGTTGATAGAAGGAGAATTGATGCCTTTGAGTTGTGTTAGAGAAACTATTGAATATATCACGGACTGCTAGAGAGCTCATCCTAGAGAGGGTGGAACTAGGCTGCTCCTTGGAGACAAGGATTCTGGAGCTCCATCTGACATACTTTGGTCATGTTGCAAGATAGGGCCAGTCCTTGGAGAGGGACATTATGCTTGGTAGGGCAGAGGAACAGCGCAAGAGAGGAGACCCTGGATGAGATGGATTAACTCAGTGACTGGGATAATGGGGTTATGTCAGAAACAATGAGGTTGGCTCAAGATAGAGCAGGTTTCAGAGCTGTTGTACATAGGGTCACTACAAGTTGCAAATGACTCAACAGCACATAACAACAATAATGGTAGTGATGTTTTATGCAGCCATTTATTTTTTGCTTTTGACTTATTGTGATTTGAGTGAAAATTTACCAAGAATATTTGTTTTCCATTCTACTTTGTATACACATTTTGTTCTATAGCATTATTTAGGATATCCACACTTATAATAGCATTCTGCTCTCTTTTCCTATGATTCTCGTTTTCATTCATATTCTGAACCTCCCCTTTCCTGCTTTCTGAGCTTTATACGTTAAGAAATGTTGCCCTTTTAATCTGGCATGACTGATTGTTCTAATGCCTGAGTATCTATCTGGTGTTATAATTTACCTTAAAGACCTGTCCATTGTTTGTCCATTGACCATAATAGTGACAAAATTGTTTGAATGAAAGCTGAGGTACATGGGTGAATTTAGTTAGAAGCCTGTAGAATGACTAAGGGCCATAGTTTCTTGAAATGTCTCTTTGTTATTACAAATTATTATATATTTATGTACTTTAGATGTTTAATACAATAGACTTTGTAGGGATTTGTTCATTACTACACACTGTATTTAAGTCAGACATGGTTGTATAGGAACTATGTGCATAGCACTTTGCTGTGTTTTATTTTTTACTAACCTGGGTTGGATAGAATGCAGAGAAAGAAACTATATTTCCTTCATTCTTTATTACATTATTTTCCCTCTTCTTTGTTCTTATGAATCCCTTAGAAATATCTGGTCATATGTAGATATTTTAAAAGTCCAGGTTTTTTATTATTTCTCCCAACTCATCATATTTGTTAGCTCATCTTAGTGTCTTTCTGCTGGGCTGTTACACACCAAATCTAGTCTCTTTGTCCCAATTTAGTGATCCTTTAAGGCAGTGAGCTTTCCCAGGTACTTAACTGGCTCCCTTCTTCAATGTTCATACTTGGACTTTGAGAACTGTATATGTTTTTTCCCTGCCTTTAGTATATTGTCATTTCTGTGTGTCACTGGAAGTGACCTGTACCTGATCTAATCTGCCCGTTCCTCTCCTGTGGACAAGCTAATAAATTCAATCCATGTGCCTTTGGGATTACAGCTCAGCTTCACCACTTTATCTCTCTTCTAACAGCACAGCCTACCTCTACTACCCAACTATTCTTTCAATCTTTTTTCTTCCAGACTTTCTTTTAAGTGTGAGTCAGATACCATTTCCAGAATCTTCTCTAATTCCAAACAACATGTTTCAAAACCTCAAGGATGTTCCTCAAAGTCCACCTCAGCTGGCTTGTGAGGTGGACATGGAGGAACGCATTCCCGCTGTTTTAGTTTCTTAGTGATGCTATAGCACACCAACCACATGGGGGTCTCTTTAAGAAAAAAAAAATTCTAATAATTTGGAGGCTAAAGGAAACGCTGGGGGCATTTTCCGTAACAAATTGTGCTGCTAACTTCTTCCTGGTGATTCGCATCTACAAGTAGCTTTGAGGAAGAAAAGCGTACAGACTCCTCTCATTGCTTTAATCTTTTCTTGATTTATGATGATGTTGCTCAGTGGTGCAAAGGTGAGAATTTGTCTTCTTGATGTTGAGATATAATCTATATTGAAGGATATAGTTTTTGATCTTCTGCATTAAATACTTCAAGTCTTCTTCACTTTCTGCAAGCAATGTTGTGTCATCTTCATAATGCAAATTGTTGGTAATACTTCCTCCAATCCTGATGCCACATTTTTCTTCAATTACTTGCTCAACATATGAATATGTATAGAGAAAGGATATAACCATGATGCCCATCTTTTCTGCTTTTTTTACTAAATTTTATTAGTTTTAATGAACATTTACAGAGATTTTGGGTTTTCATTCTTTCATTGTTGCACTGTTTTCTCCACCCTCATCCCCAGTTTATTCTTCTTTCCCCCCCCCAATGTCTGTTTTAATTATTTTGACTGGGGTGAGATGATATTTCATAGTTGTTTTAATTTGCATCTCTCTTAGGGCTAGGGATTTTGAGCATTTCTTCATGTGCTTGTTAGCCATCTGAATGTCGTCTTCAGTGAAATGCCTGTTCATATCCTGTGCCCATTTTTCTATTGGATTCTTTACCTTTATCTTGTTGTGGTGCTCAAGTATTTCATAAATTCTGGATATAAGTCCCTTATCTGTTATTACCGAATACTTTTTCCCAGTCAGTGGCTTCCCTTTTTACCCTGTTGGAGAAGTTTTTGGATGTGCATAGGGATTTGAGTCTTAGAAGATCCCATTCATCTACGTTATCTTCTCCTGGTTGTAGGTTTTCCAGGATACTGGGAAGACTGTTTATGTTGTGGATTAGGACTTCTAGTGTTGTTCCTAGCTTTTCTGTAATGAAGTTTATAGTCCTTGGTTTTAGTCCTAGGTCCATGATCCACCTTGAGTTGGTTTTTGTGTATGGAGTGAGGTGTGGGTCTTGCTTGAGTCTTTTGCAGATATTTTTCCAATTTTGCCAACACCATTTGTTAAAAAGGCTTTTCTACTTTTAAACCATGCAGTGTTTGCTTTTTCTTGTCAGATAACTGTTCCTTGGTCTATGTATAGGTTTCAGATCTGCACAATTAAGTGTTCTGTGATTCTCATTCTTCTCAATATTATCAGCAATGTTTTTATATCTATACAGCCAAATGACTTTGAATAGTCAATAAACAACTTCCTGGTTTTCTTTGCCTAAAATTAAAACAAAATTAGAAAAATATTTTTTATTGTAGAGAAAAGAGTAAGACCCTCAATAAAATGAGTTGATAGTAACTCTAACAATGAGTTCAAGCGTGTCAGAGGCAGTGAGGATGGTGCAGGATAGGGCTAGGTTCAGGTCTATTGTCCATAGGATTGAGGTGAATCCTAGTCTACTTGATAACACCTAACAACAGCATACAATACATAACATCAAAAATCCAGTGGAACTTTTTAGGAGTTTTAGGTTTAACCTTTAGGTCTTTGATCCATTTTTGCTTAACTTTGCAAGTAGGGCGAAGTATGAGCATTGATTAATTTTCTGCAGATAGATATCCAGGTTTTCCAGGGTCATTTATGAAAAAGACTGTTTCACACCCACTGAATGGATTTTAGCCCCTTACTGAAAGTCATTTGTCCATAAATGGATACGCTTGTTTTTGGTGTTCTTAGTATTGTTCCATTGGTCTAAGTCTCTAAAGTTGAACCAATCTGCACACTGTTTTTATTAGACTGGTTATGTGTTGTTTTTTTGAAGTGTCCTTGAGGTTTTGAATATATTTGACTCAGAGTGACACTTTGTATAACAATGAAACCCTGCCCAGAAATTCTGTAGCATCCTCACAATTTTTGCTGTGCTTAAACTTACTGAGTCACTATGTTAATCCATCTAATTGAGGGTCTTCTTCTCCTTCAATGACCCTCTAATTTTTGAAGGATTATGTCCTAGTGCAAGGATTAACCCCTCCTGATAAACAGGTCCAAAGTATGTAGGACAGAGTTTCATCTTTATTGCCTCTGAGGAGGACTCTGGTTATATTTCTTCCAAGATATGTATTTTAGCCCTTTTTGGAGTATGTTGATATAAGGGAATGAAAGGACCCCTACTTTATTCTTCTTCAAAATTATTTTGACTATTCAGACTCTCTTTCCTTTACATAAAAAGTTGGTCATCAGTATAAAAAAGGTCATTGATGAATCTTCTTCTAATACTAATGCTACCTTCTTCTTCATAAAGTTCGGCTTCTTGAATAATCTGTTCAGCATAGAGATTGAATAGGTATGGAGAAAGGATGCAACCCTGCTGCATACCTTTCCTAATTTTAAACCATGTAATGCTGCCTTGCTCTGTTTACCCAATAGGCTCTATTTAGTATTAGCTATAACCATGGGTCAACAACATATTAGCTAGTAACCATATAGTCAACAACAGTAACTAAATTTTCAGTCTTAACTATTAGAGCAAGTTGCTTCTTCACCTTTTTGGAATTTAGTATCCTTATCCACTGATGATGATGAGAATTTTGGACCCATGGTCTCTTAACTCAAAGGTTCTTTGCAGACTTGACACTAGTTGAGTACACTACTCTGCAGATTATTTGTATGTCATTTGTTCTATTTTCAGAAACTTCCCTGCTCTTTTATCCCTATAGTCTGCACTATCAAAATCCTCTGGCTTCATTTGTCTTTACTCAATTTCCACTCCTTCAGTCTCCCTGACTAGTTAGGTATTTCCCAAACTTTGCATACAACTTTAGAAAACTTTGTTGATTAGAAAAATATTGTCTTGAAGGCTGGCAATGGGTTTCAACAGAAGAAACTTTAAACTCGAGATTGCAGGCTACTTCTGTTTGGAGAATGAGCCTGGGCAAGATTCAAATTTAAATTGTGGTTACACCAACTTGATGTACCTTGTACACCACATGATGGCCCTTCTTCTTCCAATGTCATCACAGTCTTCAGGAAAGCCTTGTGATGTTAGGCTGATTATTGCTGTAGTCAGAGTGTTCTTATAATTAAATTTATAAATTTTTGTGTTTTAAGCTTGTGTGTGTGTGTGTGTGTGTGTGTGTACACCTCTATCAGTGTTCTGAGATTTACATTGAACTCTTGTAGTTTATTTTCTTTTGTTTCAATTGTAATAGTTTGAGTAAAAGTTTGCAAGTTATTTTGCCACTGAATCATTATAAATGTTTCATTTTATTTTATGATACAAACTACAATACTCACATTGTAACTACATTTTCTACTTCTACCCTGTGATTCTCATTTCCATTAAACCTTAAATTCTAACCCTTGCTATATTTTTTGCTTTATCCCTCAGAAATTACTGCCCTTTTAATCTTGTTGATACTTTATACTGTTGATTGTTTTAAAGAGTATCTGTCTGATACTATTGTCCCTTTTTGTGATGCCTTTGGATTTATTATAACTTAGAGCAGCCCTATGAACCACAAACCTGAACAACCTAGCCCTGTCGGGCACCATCCTCACCAACTCCACAATGCTCAAGCCAATTGTTACAGCCACTGTGTTAATCCATCTTAAGATAATTTATTTTTTCTTTTCAGAAGGTATCAGTCTTGTAGCGTTTATCACTGATATTTGTGCATTTTTTTGGTTGTTGTTGTTATACTGGATAGCCTATTTAAACCATAGATTGCAGCCGTTATATTGTCCATGATTTTATTTTTATGATCTTTAAACTTTTTTCCCAAGTCATTTGTCTTTAATAACCTGATAGTGATTCACATTGTATTGAATATTATTCCCTTTAAAGAAAATGTTACCATGATTTCCTCACACAAATATGATCGAGGCTGAACTCTTCAAAGACAAAAGAGTAGGAAACAGGGCTTCATGACTCACAGACTGCAGAACTTTATTATGCAGAGTCTCTGAGGGGTAACAGGTGGCAGATGAGATGTGAAATATAAGGGGCCTTCAGAGTACAAGAAGTGGCTGCTGGGTCATGAGTACCTTAAAGTGTTTCTTAACAGCTATTCAGTGTCTTGAGTACTTAACATCTGGGGAGAATCAAGCAGGATGGACTGAACAGTGTCCCGTAAAGTTGAAATTCTTCAGTGTATAGACCTATTCTCTTTCCTCATTAAGATAATACTGGTGACAGGCAATAAGACAAGACAAGGATATAAAAGGCATCTATATCAGCAAAGAGTTGGTTAAGTAATCACTATAGGCAGATGATATGATAGTGTACACAGAAACTCCCAATAACTCAACCAAAAAGTGTTACAGCTAGTAGATCAATTTAGAAGAGAGGCAAGATACAGATCAATATCCAAAAGTCAGTGTGATCTCTCTACAGTAACAAAGAGTATTCAGAGAAGGAAACCAAAAAAGCAATACTATTTATGATAGCCAACCACAAATTGAGATAATTGGGAGTGAATCTAACCAAAGATATAAAAGAATTATACAAAGAAAACTACAAAACAATTTTGCAAGATACAATAAAAGACCTAAGTAAATGGAAAAATGGTCCCTGTTCATGGATAGGAAGACTCAATGTTATGAAAATGACAGGCCTCCCAAAAGCAATCTATATGTTCAACACAATCCTAATAAAGATTCCAAGTTTCTTTTTAAAGGAGATCAAAAGGGGAATTGTCAAGTATATTTGAAGAGAAAAGAGACCCCGAATAAGCAAAGCACTTCTGAAAAACAAAAATTAAGTGAGAGGCATAGTACTCCCTGACCTCAAAATATACTATACAGCAGTAGTAACCAAAACAACATGGCACTGGTACAATAACAGGCACATAGACCAATGGAACAGAATTGAGAACAGACTGAAGAGAAAATCTGACTGGGAACAAACATTTGGCAATATCATCTTAGACAAGGGTTTCATAACAAAAGTTTACAGAATACTCCTAGTCCTCCACAAAAAAAAAAAAGCCCAAAAAACCTAATAAAATAATTACAAAATATGCAAAAGACAGGAAAGAATTTTCACAGAAGAAGACATTTAAATGACCAACAGACATATGAAGAAATGCTAAGAATCACTGGCAATAAGAAAGATGAAAATCAAAACCATCTTACACCAGGAGCAGTGGCAAAATTTAGCTGGGCAGCAAATAATAAATGTTAGAGATGATGTGGTAAGACAAAAATACTTATACATTGTTGGGATTGTAAAATGGTACAACTACTCTAGAAGGCAGTTTTGTATTTCCTCAAAAAGCTGAACATAGAATTCCATATGACCCAGTTATTTCACTGCTTGAAATATATTCCAAGAAAATGAAAACTGAGGCACAGAGATTTGTATACCAATGTTCATAGCAGAGCTAGTCACCATAGCAAGAACATGGAAACAGTCCACATGTCCAACCACTATGGAATGGATTGAGAAATTCACATGATGGAATATGCAGCACACAGGAACTATAATTTTGTAAATTAATATCTAACTTGGGAGGGACTGGAGAGCAGTATGCTAAGTGAACTAACTTAGGCCCGTAAGGACAAATACTGTATAAAGCCATTATTGTAGAACATGCATGAGGATCCAAGGGGGAGAGGGAAGATCAGATAGTGAGGATGGGTGGCATGGTAGTGGGGGTTGTTAATCACAGAGTCTCACAATTTGATGGGGGTGGGAGGGGTGGGTAAAGGAAAGGGGAAAGATGCAGTATGTAAAACAATGTACATGGATTTGTAAGTAAACCAGTATAAAATAGGAATTTTCTTTTTTAAAAAGATAATACTGGAGAACCATCACCACACTGCTGTCAGATATTGTATCTATCTCTGCAGTAGCATTCACATTTCCAACTGCCCAATCTTAAAAGTTTTAGGGAAAGGTCTTTGCACTCCTTGAGTTGGTATTTGTATGTGGTTTGACATATAGATCCTGACTAACTTTTAGAACAACATTTATTAAACATTTATTAAAGATATAACATTTTCTAAATCAACATTTATTAAAGAGATAGTTTTTTACCAACAACATTTATAAAAGACATGGTCTTTTCCCTTAAGGAATATTGGGTCTTAGTCAAAGATTAGCTATTCAGAGGTGGATAGATTTATTTCATAATTACGAAGTCTTTTCTTTTGGCCTAGGTGTCTGTTTTTTGAACTAGTTTAGTCTCTTTTGAATACTCTGGCTGTTAATGGTTTTGGGGATCAGTAAGTGTGAGCTATCTGCCTCTGTTCTTCAGCAGTAATTTGGGTATCTATTGTCACTTATTACATAAAGCCGGTAATCAATTGTTTTATTTAAAAATGACGATGGAATCTGAATCAGGATTGCACTATCTTCTTTTTTATTTTTTCATAATGGATTATTCTTTAATAGCAGAATTCCACCATCCCCCAGGAGCTATTAATATTTTTTTTTACAGAAGAATTTTACAGGGGCATTTTTTTATGGGTTGGTTTTGGTTTTTTTATGGGTTAGGGAGTGTGTTGTAATTTGTATCTCTAGCTAGATTTCTTTATATGTGTTTTTCTGTCTATTGCAAATGGTATTGTTTTTGGCAATATCCTTTTAAGTGTTCTCTTTGTTAATGTAAAGAGATCTGACTCATTTTGTGTGTCTGTCTAGTACCCTGCTATTTTGCTGAAACTTTCAACTGTTTATAAAAATCTTCTTGGCGAGACTTTGGAATTTTGTGTATGTACGATGACATTGTTGTGTGGTCATTTGTCTCCGTTTAGGCTCTGAATCATAGAGACCCCACAAACAATAGAAGAAAAAAACAACAACAACCCTGCTTGATCCTATGTCATACATATCATCCTTACAATCTGTGCTACGTGTCAGCCTATTTTTGCAATCAGTATATCAAACCATATTGTTAGGAATCTTGCTATTTTGCTAAATCTTCTATGTTTTAAAGGACTTATGTTCTAAGTCCTTCCACAGGAACTGGGCATCCTGATAATATGCCCACAGAACATGAGGTGAACTTTCACCATCTTTGCTTCTCATCAGCACTCTTTTTCCAAACTTCATTGCTAAAACACCACAATTCAAAACCAAAAATTCTTGAATCTTTTATTCTCCAATTTTCACATGTATATGAAGCACTCTAAAATAACTATGACTTCAGTTAGGTTGCAGCCTTGAGTCTTTGAAGTAAGATCTTTATTGTGTAGTACATTAGAAAGGTCCTTGTGGAGAGAAGAAATTATGCAATAATAAATTATTTTTTAAAATGAACTGAGGGGAGGTAGGAGAAAATTGTGTAACAACAAATAAATGAAAATCCAACCTTTTTGTAAACTTTGATTGAAATCACAGTTAGAAACAAAAAAGTCCTCAACAACAGATTTGCTGACAGCAGTAAGTTCTTTGTTTGACTGACTGCTGATTCCATGGACACTAATTATGGATAAAAGTAAAAAGAGTTATTTAACAATATCAATCATCATTAAAATTAATCATAATGTTGCTTATTGTTTTAGTTTTGAGGGGTTTTGTTTCCTTTGAAATATCTGGTCCTTGAGCTTTATCAGAAGTGCAGTGCTTCAAATATTCTTTATTTTCCACATTCAAGATTGTGTTATCTACATATGTCAGTTTGTTAATGAGTCTTCCTCCTATCTTGATGCCACATTTCTCTTCATATAGTCCAGGTTCTCAAATTATTTTCAAATTATCAAAAGTCCAGAATCCAGATACATTATATATAGTGAAATATTACAACCTTGATGTACACCTTTCCTAATTTCAAACAGGTGCAGTATCCACTTATTCTGTTCAAACAATTGCTTCTTGGTCTATGTGCAGATTCAGCATGAGCACAATTAAGTATTTTGGACCACCCATTCTTCACAATGTTATCTATAATAGATTATGATCCGCAATACTGAAAATCTTTTCATAGTTACAACTAAAGTTCTTTCTTGCATTCTCACATTTCAGCCAAGATCCATCTGACATCAGTAACAATGTCCAATATCGCATGGCCTTTTCTGAATCCATCTTGAATTTAGGTAATTTGCTTGTTGATATACTGCTTCAGTTGTTTCAAAGTTAGCTTCATCAAGAATCAATTTGTGTTTGTATGGTATTAATGATATTGTTAAATAATTTCTGCATTATGTAGGATCATCTTTCTTTTGGAATTGGCACAAATAAAAATCTCTTGGTCAATTAAACTGGTGGCTACCTTCCATATTGGCATAGACAAATGAGCATGGTCAGGGCTAAACCTTTTGCTTGAAATATCTCATTGGTAATTTGTAAGTTTTTGTTTTGTGGTTTTTGTTTGTTTTTTGGCGGGTTGTTTTGTTTTGTTTTGTTTTGTTTTGTTTTGTTTTTGTCCATGTCTTCAGTGGAGTGTGAGCTTCTCCTTTCATTCTTATTTGGATACTTTATTATATGCTACTTTCTAACAAGGTGGAGAGAAAGCCTATTGATTGCAAACAAACTTTTAGCAATAGCATCTCAGACAAGGGTCTCATAACAAAAGTTTACAGAAATTTTACATGGCCTCCACAAGAAAACGACTGATAATTTAAAATGGTCAAAAGACATGGAAAGAGTTTTTACAGAGGAGGACATTTGGATGGCCAACAGACACATGAAGAAATGCTTCAAATCACTGGCAATAAGAGAAATGAAAATCAAAACCACAATGAGATACCATCTTACCCCAACAGTAGTGGCAAAGTTTAGCAAGGCATCAAGTAATAAAAGTTGGAGAAGATGTACAGAGATAGGAACTCTTATGCATTTTTGGCGGGACTATAAAATGGTACAACCACTCTAGAATACAGTTTGGTGTTTCTTCAAAAAGCTAAACATAGAGACTGCATATGACTCAGTGATTCCACTCCTTGGTATATACCCTGAAAAAAATTAGAAATGAGGCGCAGAGACTTGTACACCAATATTCACAGCAACACTATTCACCATAAAAAGAACAAGGAAACAGACCAAATGCCCAAACACATTCACACAATGGAATACTATGCAACCCACAGGAGCAATGATTTTGTAAATAACTACCTAACATGGGAGGGAATTGAGACCATTATGTTAAGTAAACTAACTCAGTCTCATAAAGACAAATATTATATGGAACTATTACTGTATAGATTGTACAAGGACGCAAGGAGAGGAGTGGGAGGAGTTTAAAAAAGGGTCATAAAGGAGGAGAAGGCAGCTCTGCGGGGCAGGAAGAGAGTGTGCACCGTCGAGCTACTTCCTGGTTCGACCCATCTGTCCTCTGTGAAGGCAGAACAGCACGGTGCTTCATCCAGCCCAGCAGCCAGCAAAGCCATAAGCAAGGAAGAGAAAGCCAGGCCAGAGTCCTTGGATGCAGTCTCCACCCAGAGGCCTGTCCCCCGAGCACTGAGATCCAGACGAGGGCCTGGCCCCGGGCGTCCCCCCCCCAGCCCATTAAGGACCCCCGAGGCCAACCCTGGAGAGACTGGGAGGACGCGGAGGAAGGGTCCTCGCGAAGAGCTGGAAAAGCAGGGACAAGAGGGAAGTGTGAAGATGAGGCAGCGTCGTGGCAAAGAGCCACAGCACTCCCCGTCTCTGCCCGCCATATGCGAAGAAGACACCACAGACCAGGATGTGGATGAGGAGAGAAAGCTGCCTAACCATCCAGGCCCTGCTCAGGAAGGCAGAAGGCCGAGGTTGAGACACGGGACTGGGGTGCATACAGACCCAGAGGATCACGTGAATGGAGCCGCTGCCAGTGAATCTAGACATACAGAGGAAACCCCCACACAGAGACCTGTTGAGACCTGCCACCAGCAGACACTAGCAATGGCCGAGGCAGTGCCCCATCAGCGGCCCAGAAGGCGAGCCAGGGGGCCCGACATCCCCTCCTCGAAGCCAGAGGCCAATCCTGAGTCTGGTGCAGGCCTGGTACCAGTCACCACCACCAGGACACAGAGGACCAACCCCGAGCCCAGCACAGAGATGGCATGCCTGTGACCAGGAGACGAAAGGCTGACCCTGAGCCCAGTGCAGACCAGGGACCTGTCACCAGCACAAGGAAGGGAAGGGCCGAGCGCAGCACAGAGGTGGTACCTGTGGCCACTACCAGGAGACGAAAGGCTGACCCTGAGCCCAGTGAAGACCAGGGGCCTCTGGCTACCACTAGGGGCCAAAAGGCTGATACTGAGCCCAGCACAGAGATGGCGCCTGTGACCACCACCAGGAGACGAAAGGCTGACCCTGAGCCCAGTGCAGACCAGGGGCCTCTGGCTACCACTAGGGGCCGAAAGGCTGATACTGAGCCCAGCACAGAAATGGTGCCTGTGGCCACCACCAGGAGACGAAAGGCTGACCCTGAGCCCAG
>NW_006400245.1:131797-132818 GCF_000299155.1 Elephantulus edwardii | reverse complement strand
AAGAAGATAGTGAGCCAGCGACGACGGGGTACAGAGAAGCTGGGGAAGGGAGACCGTGGCCTGTCAGTTTAATAAGAAGTGTCTCCCCATAGTATTTTTCTACCATAAAATTTCAAAAAATAATGTAATGAGTTTAGATGTTCATTTTTACATTCCATTAAATGTTTTTGGTAAAAAAAAAAAGGGTCATAAAATTTGATGGGTAGAGGGAGGGATTGATAAAGGAAAAAGGAAAGGTCTAGTGTGGAAAACAATGTATATGAACTTTATGAACTTTGTATGTAAAACAGTATAAAATAAATTTTTAAATCAATAAACAAAACAAAAATCTTTACAACTAGACCAGGAAGAAGCAAAGGTACCACACATGGTCAATCTCCTCCAGGGTGAATTCTGCCTCTGAAAACCCACTGGATACTCAGCTATGGTTTAGTTCCCACTGAATGGCACATAACAACATCATATAGTTAATCATTCTGAAACTCTGATTTTATAAAAAATAATGAAGCACTTTAATTAAACACTAACAGAAAAATAGAATGGGAGTGTTAAAAACAGAGACATACAGAACACAGTACTGCAAGCAGTGCAGTATGGTCATTTCAGTTTTTCTTCTAAAAAATTGGTTTTCATTCAACAACTCGTATACACTTAGTCTTGTAACATCAATAATAATTGTGCAATTTAATAATTGCATTGTCTTATAGAGCCTTGCCATACTCTTGACTTCCCTTTACCCTATCCTTCTATTCACTGCCTTCTCCTTACCACCACCAACCCCTGTCAAACCTTCACAAGTGTTTCTATTGTGGTTATTGTTGTATACTGTTGAGTCAGAACTGATCTATAGCTGAACCTACACTGGTTTTTCAAAGTTTATCTCAGGGAACATTCATTGCACATCGTTTTTCCTTGGAGCAGCTGGAGAATTTTAACTGCCTATCCACTTCCTGTATACAGATTGAAAAGGTGTGGAGACAGGACACATCCCTGGCATATGCCCTTCCCAATTTTGAACCAT
>NW_006400245.1:128648-130727 GCF_000299155.1 Elephantulus edwardii | reverse complement strand
GGTTAAACCGGGCTGCTCCTTGGAGGCAAGGATTCTGAGGCTTCATCTGACATACTTTGGTCATGTTGTAAGGAGAGACCGGTCCTTGGAGAAAGACATCATGCTTGGGAGGGTGGAAGACAGGCACAGGAGGGGAAGGCCCTCTAGGAGGTAGATTGATTCGGTGACTGGGGTTATTGGGATGGGTGTGTCGGACACAGTGAGATTGGCACAAGACAGAGCAGAGTTTAGGGCTGTTGTACATAGGGTCGCTATGAGTCTCAAACGACTCAATGGCACATAACAACAGCATCCACTTCCTATACGGCATGCCTCTGGAAACTCTATTAATTTTAATAACTGTTGATAGTTGTAGAAGGGCGTTAGGCATCTTGTTCATAGGGTTGCTATGAGTTGTGCTCAACTTGAAGGTAATCCAAAACAACATTACTGAGTTGACAGTATTTGGAGTTAGTAAATAACTTAGAAAACTTTCTTTTCTATCTAATATGCTATGGGGCTCTGGTGGTCTCATGTAAGAATATTTCCTACAATACCAACAGCATATGATTCCATCCTGTCATCTGCTCTGTGGGAGAAAGATGTACAATCTCCTCCCACGTGATTACTGCTTCTGAAAACTCACTAGAGGATTAGCTATGGATCTGTTCCAACTTGATGGTACACACCAATATCCATTGTGTTAACCACTGCAAAGAAAATAGTCTCCATCTACTTTAAATACCAACACATGGTCTTGCAAATCATCAACAGCCGTGGGACCAATTTAAGAGAGTGTTTTCCACCCTGTGTGGGAGTGAAAAGACACCAACATAGGAGCATCAGCGGGACTTGTTGACTTAGCCCAGTCAGTGGACTAAGCATTCAGTTGCATCCAGCCTGGCTCATTGTTCACCAGTTTCTGTAAAACTAGCCTGATTATCTACAGTCACATTAATCACTCCTCTGGTGGGTCTGAGTCTTTGGAGGACCTTCCAGTGAACCATAAAACCCAAGGGACAAAGTGGAGCTGGAGAACTATACCAAAGAGGATATGCTGATATTGGAAATCATGGACTTATACAGCAGGTTAAGCATTTGGGACTATATTGATGCAAGACTTCTCATAACTAGTCTGCTACTAATCTTAGCATAATGAATAATACAAATATAATGCCACTTCTTACCACCAGGTCAACAGAGACATGTAAACCTTTCAATAGTCTTTGTATTTCCCTTGCTTCACTGCACTTCCTTCCCAATTCTATCAGGTATCAGTTACACATGTTCTTTTCCACATTATTAATTATAGTATATATAATGTTTAATCACCTATTCATTTTAAATTGACCTTCCTTTCACCTATTTCAATACAGTGCATACATTCTTTACCTCTCTCCCTGTTACCCCACCTCATCCCAGTTTTTTAATCATCCTATCATTAAAATGCAGCTGGAGAGAGAATGATCGAAGTTTGCACAATCAATGACTTGTCCATAGCAAATACATTTTTTAAGAGACATAAACGCAGGTTTTATAGTTGGATTTCACCAGATGGTATGCATAGGAATCAGATCGATTACATCTGTGGAAAGAACCGCTGGAGAAGTTCAATATCAGCTGTGAAAACTAGGCCAGGAGCTGATTGTGGAACAGACCACCAACTACTCACATGCAAGTTCAAGCTGAAGTTGAGGAAAATTAAACCAAATCCAAGGGCAACCAAAATATGACTTTAATTCTATCCCACCGGAATTTCAGAACCATCTCAAGAACAGGTTTGAGGCCTTGAACACTGATGAGCAAAGAGCAGATGAGTTGTGGGAGGATATCAAGGGTATCATGTAGGAAGAGTGCAAACAGTCATTGCAAAGATAGAAGAGGAAGCGAAGACCAAAATGGATGTCAGAAGAGACTCTGAAAATTGCACTGGAGTGCAGCGAAGCCAAATCACAAGGAAGAATTCAAGATACTAAAGAGTTGAATAGAAGATTTCAAAAGGCAGCACAGGGTGACAAAGCAAAATATTACAATGAAATGTGCAAGGAGTTGGAGTCAGAAAATCAAAAGGGCAGAACTCGGTCAGCATTTCTTAAGCTC
>NW_006400245.1:125711-127008 GCF_000299155.1 Elephantulus edwardii | reverse complement strand
AACAACAACAACATCTTTAAAACAGTGATCTTATACAGAATTAATCCACTGGGGGATCTGTTATTTCACTTAGAATGATATGTTCTAGACTTGCTCATACTCTGTAGTGTTTTTAAATTCTTAATTTTCTTTCAATGTTGTAAAATACTCTAATTTTGTACTTCATTGTGCGAATTATACCACAGTTTCTCTATCCATTCTTTTGTTGATGGGCCCTTGGGCTTTTTCCATCTCTTTGTTATTATGAATAAGCTGCAATAAAAATGGGTGTGTATACATCCAGTCCTGTCACAGTTCTGATTTCTTCAGAATAATAAAATAAATAGATCAAAAGGAAGTTTAATTTTCAACTTTTTGATAAAAAACCAGATGACTGATTTTTGTTGGCACTATTTTACAACCCAACCAGTAATATATGAGAGTTCTAAATACTGCACATTATCCAACTCTCTAATGCATAGCACGCAATTGCAAAGACTATGGCCTGGATTAGGTGCACCTTAGTCTCAAGCCTGATGTCATTGCTCTAGAGAGGTCCCTGACAGCTGATTTTCCCAATGCAATTCGTCCCTTTATTTCTGGGCTACTGGAACCAAGAGTGTTGATTGTCGAGCCAAGCAAACTAAAACTGTTAACAATCTCAATCTCTTCACCATCCATCATGATTGCCAATTTGTCCAGTGGTGACAAACTTTGTTTTCTTTATATTGAGCTTCAATCATTATTGAAGGCTGCCATCCTTTTCCTTCTGCAACAAGCGCTTCAGGTCCTTCTCAGTTTCAGCAAGCAGGGTTGTGTCATCTGCATAACGCAGGTCGTTGGTGAATTTTCCTCCAATCCTGATGTCACATTCCTCCTCATACAGCCCAGCCTCCTAGATAATCTGTTCTGCATAGAGTTTGAAAAGGAATGGAGACATAATATATCCCTGGTGGACAGCCTCCCTGATTTTTTTTATTTTATTTTTTAATTGGGAAAAACATATTGGGGGGTACAAGGAGGTGAGGGTTGGGGACAGAAGGGTGAGGATGGGCCAGGATGCAGTTGCAGAGCTGCACACTTTGGTCGGTGGGGGGAGCAGGTGAAGGAAATGATGAGGGTCCAGAGAGGACCAGATACTACAGAGAAATGACAAGCATTTTCCAATGGTAATTAAACCAACTGTCTTATTGATTTGGGAATTGGATGTCGACTCTCTGGCTTCTTCATGCTGAACAGGGGCGTAGATGTAAAGGGGGGAAGGGAGGATGCTTTATCACCTTACTGGTGGTCTTGGGTTAAAGCTGCTTGCCTTCTT
>NW_006400245.1:105527-124931 GCF_000299155.1 Elephantulus edwardii | reverse complement strand
AGTTTATTGTGATCCACACAGTCAAAAGCTTTTATATTATCCTTTCCTATTTGTATATTTTTGGCTATGTTGAAAGCCTATTTATGTCATCTAATAGGAATTCTATTAAAAACTTTGGGACTGTTGTTGTTAAGAGCTTCCGAGTCGCTTGAGACTTGTAGAGACCCTATATACAACAGCCCTGAACTCTGATCTGTCCTGTGCCAATCTCACTGTCTCTAACTCACCCACCCTGATTACCCCAGTCACTGAATCAATCCACCTCATAGAAGATTTTCCTCTCCTGCGTTGTCCCTTCACCCTCCCAAACATGACATCCATCTCCAAGAATAGGTCCCTCCTTGCAACATGTCCAAAGTATGTAGGACGAAGCCTCAGAATCCTTGCCTTCAAGGAGCAGCCTGATTTAACCCTCTCCAGGATGAATCTGTTTGTTTTCTTAGCAGTCCATGATACCCTCAATACTCTTCTCCAGCACCAGTTCAAAGGCATCAGTTCTATCCTCCCTAGTCAGTGTCCAGCTCTCTGATGCATTGTATCAGGCACACCTTAGTCTCCAGAGAGAAACTATTGCTCTTCGGTACCCTGGAGAGGTCCCTAACAGTAGACTTTCCTATCGCAATATGTCTTTTAATTTCCTGACTGCTGGTGCTAAGAGTGTTGATTGTAGAGCAAAGAAAACTGAAGCTGTAAACAATCTCAATCTCTTCACCATCTATCCTGATGCTGCCAATTGGCCCAGTGGTGAGAGTCTTTGTCTTCTTAATATTGAGCCTTAATCCATACTGAAGGCTGCAATCCTTGTATTTTGAAAATAATTATTATTAATCCTACTAAAATTGCTTCAAAACACAGGAGGAAAAGGAACATTCTCAGATTTTTTTTCTATGAAGCAAGTATAACTTTGATACCAAACCAAACAAGGACACCACCAAAAAGAAAATTAGAGAATAATGACCTTATTAATATAGATATAATATTCCTTAACAAAACTCTAGTCACACAATCCAACAGCATATCAATCAAATAATCCATTGTGATCAATCAGATTTTCATCAAGCATATAAGGATGTTTCAACATAAGAAAACCAATGTAATCTATGACATTGTGATTATCTCAATTGATGCTGAAAGGTTTTTGAGAAAAATCCAACACCCTTTCCTTTTTCCTTTTTTAAACACTCAGCAAAATAGTAATAGGGGAAAGTTTTATGAATTTAATTAAAAGCTTATAGGCAAATTCAATGTCCAACATAATGTGCAAGAAGCTGGAGTCAGAAAATCAAAAGGGCTGTACTCGCTCAGCATTTCTTAAGCTCAAGGAACTGAAAAATAAATTCAAACCTCGAGTTGCTATAATCAAGGATGCTTTAGGCAGAGAATTAAATGATCCAGGAAATATTAAAAGAAGATGGAAATAATATACTGAGTCACTATATCGAAAGGAATTGGCAGAAACAGAATAATTTAATGAAACAACATATGAGCAAGAGCCTATGGTGATAAAGGAAGTTCAGGCTGCTTTGAAGGAAATAGCAAAATAAAAGACCCTAGGAATAGATGTATACCAATTGACATATTTCATCTAACAGATGTTGCCCTGGATGTGCCCACCAAGTTGTGCCAAGAAATCTGGAGAACAACCACCTGGCCAACTGACTGGAAGAGATCTATATTTGTTCCTATCCCAAAGAAGGGTGACCCGACATAGTGTGGAAACAATAGAATAATCTCATTGATTTCACATGCAAGCAAGATTCTACTGAAGATCATCCAATAGTGACTGGAAAAGCACATCAGCAGAGAACTGCTGGAAGTCCAGGTTGGGTTTAGAAGGGCTTGTGGAACTAGGGACATTGTAGTTAATATTAGATGGATCTTGGCTGAAAGCAGTGAATACCAGAGGGATGTCTATCTGTGTTTCATTGACTATGCAAAGGCGTTTGACTGTGTGGATCATAACGAACTGTGGCTGACTGAAAAGAATGGAATTCCCAGGATGATTGATCGTCCTAATGTGAAACCTATACTTGGACCAAGAGGCAATTGTTAGAACAGAGCAAGAAAACACTGCATGGTTCAGAATTGGAAAGGGCGTACACCAGGGTTGTATCTTGTCTCCGTACCTTTTCAACCTGTATGCAGAACAGATTATCTGGGAGGCTGAGGTCTACGAGGAGTAATGTAGTGTCAGGATTGGTGGAATATCTATCAATAATCTGTGTTATGCAGATGACATAACTCTGCTTGCTGAAACTGAGGAGGACCTGAAGCGCTTGCTGCAGAGGGTCAAGGACTGCAGCCTTCAGTATGGATTGAGGCTCAATGTCAAGAAGACAAAGATTCTCACCACTGGATCAATTGGCAGCATCAGGATGGATGGTGTAGATATTGAGATTGTTCACAGCTTTAGTTTGCTTGGCTCCAGCAGCCAGGAAATAAAAGATGTATTGCAATGGGAAAGTCTGCTGTTAGGAACCTTTCCAAAGTTCTGAAGAGCAAGGGTGTCTCTCTGGAGACTAAGATGCGTCTGATACAGGCCATGGTCTTTGCTGTCACTTGTTATGCATCAGAGTTGGACAGTGACTACGGAGGATAGAAGAAGAATTGATGCCTTTGTGCTGTGGTGCTGGAGAAGAGTATTGAATGTACATACCATGGATTGCTAAGAAAACAAACAGGTTCATTCTGGAGAGGGTTAAACCAGGCGGCTCCTTGGACGCAAGGATTCTGAGGCTTCGTCTGACATACTTTGGACATATTGTAAGGAGGGACTGGTCCTCGGAGAGGGACATCAGGCTTGGGAAGGTGGAGGGACAGCATAGGAGAGAAAGGCCCTCCCTCTATGAGGTGGATTGATTCAGAGACTGGGGTAATTGGGATGGGTGTGTCAGAGACAGTGCAATTGGCAAAGGACAGAGCAGAGTTTAGGGCTGTTGTACATAGGGTCACTATGAGTCACAAGCAACTTGACGGCACGTAACAAAAACAACATACCAGTTTATTTATAAAATTAGAACAGATTTTTTTGAGAACCAATTCTTTCAAAATCACTATCAAATTGTACGATCCAGTAATTAATCCAAACCTCTCTCTGTACATCCTCAGTCACTCTGCTTCCACCTCCCCCTTGAATATTCATACTCATTCTACAATAATGGTTTTATACAATATTTCCTTGTAGGACTGAGTTAGTTCATGCACCATAAAGGTCTCCTTTCCCTTCCAAGTAAGGTAATAATTTGCAAAATCAGTGCTCCTGTGTGCTGTGTAATATTCCATTGTGTAAATGTACCCCAAATTCTCAATCCATTAATTTGTGGTTGGGCATCTAGGCTGATTCCATGGTCTTGTGATGGTGAATAACACTGCTATGAACATCAGTGTAAAAGTCTCTATTTGTGCCTCAGTTCTCATTTTCTCAGTGTATATTCCAAGGTGTGGAATAGCTGGATCATATGGAATTTCTATGTTCAGCTTTTTGAGGAAGTTCCAAACAGCCTTCCAGAATGGGTGTAGCATTTTACAATCCGACCAACAATGTATAAGAGTTCCTTTCTCACCACATCATCTCCAACATATATTACTTGATGCCCTGTTAAACTTTGACTACAAAGCATTTTGTAACCAAGAAGCATTAATAATAATAATAATAATGAGTGACTGGAATGAAAAAGCTGGGGACCAGAAAGAAGGATCAGTAGTCAGAAAAAATGGACTAGGTTACAGAAACGAGGCTGGGGACAGAATGACAGAATTCTGTATAATTAATGATTTTTTTCATGGCAAATACCTTTTATATGAAACATAAATGCTGGTTATACACATAGATTTCACCTGATGTGATGCACAGGAATCAGATTGATTACATCTTTGGAAGGAACCATTGGAGAAGTTCAATATCAGCAGTAAAAATTAGGCCAGATGCTGTTGTGCAACAGACCATCAACTGCTCATATGCAAGTTCAAATTAAAACTAAAGAAGGTTAAATCATATCCACAGAAATCAAAATATGACCTTGAGTTTATCTCCCATGAATTTAAAAACCAACTCAGAAATAGGTTTCAGGACTTGAACACTAACTAATAAATACCAGATAAGCTGTGGGAAGATATCAAGAGTATTGTTCATAAAGAATGCAAAAAGCCGTTACAAAGAAGCAAGAAGAAAAAGACCAAAATGGAATATCAGAATGTACTCTGAATATTGCTCTAGAATTCCAGGAAGCCAAAGCGAGGGAAAGAAATCATGAAATATAGGAGCTGAATAGAAGATTTCAAATGGCCACTTGGGAAGAAAAGGGAAATAGTATAATGAAATGTACAAGAAGTAGAGTTGGAAAATCAAAAGATCTGAACTCGCTCAGCAATGCTTAAGCTGAAAGAACTAAAGAATAAGTTCAAGCCACACGTTGCAATGCTTAAGGATGCTACGGTCAAAATATTGAATGATTCAGAAAGCATTAATAGAAGATGGAAGGAGTACCCAGAGTCACTGTACCAAAAAGAATTGAGTGAGACAGAAGAATTTTAAGAAATAACGTATGATCAAGAGGCAATAATGATGAAGGAGGAAGTGCAGGCTGCTCCGAAGGACTTGGCTAAAAAGAAATAAATAAACAAACAAACAAAGACCAGGAATTGATGGAATACCGCTTGATATATTTCAGCAAACAGATGCTGTCCTACATATGCTCACCAAGTTATACCAAGAAATCTGAAGGACAACTACTTGGGCAACTGTTTGAAAGAGATCCATATTTATTCACATTTCAAAAAAAGGTGACCTGACAAAATGTAGAAATTATCAAACAATATTATTGTTACACACTAACAAAATCCTGCTGAAGATTATACAGAAAAGACTTGAACAGACATTGACAGAGAACTACCAGAAATACAAGATTGATTTAGAAGAGGTCATGGCAAGAGGAGACTTTTTGAAATGTCAGATGGATCTTGGCAGAAAGCAGAGTACCAAAAGAATGGCTACGTATGTTTCATTGACTATGCAAAGGCATTTGACTGCATGGATCACAATAAAATGTGGCTAACCTTGAGAAAAATGGGAATCTCACAACACTTGATTGTGCTTATATGAAACCTCTACTTGGATCAAGAAGCAGTCCTCAGAACAGGGCAAGGAAACAGTGCATGATTCAAAATCAGGCAAGGAGTGCATCAGGGTTGCATCCTCTTCCCATACCTTTTCAATCTGAATGCAGAACAGATCATTCAGGCAGCAGGGCTTTATGAGGAGGAGTGTGACATCAAGATTGGAGGAAGACACATTAACAAACTGCAATATGCAAATGACACAACCTTGCTTGCTGAAACTGAAGACCTGAAGCCCTTGCTTCAAAAGGTCAAGGACTGTAGTCTTCAATATGAATTGAAACTCAGCATCAAGAAGAGAAAGACTCTCACCACTGGGCCAATTGGTAGCACCATAATAGATGGAGAAGTGATTGAGATTTTAGCAATTACAGCTTGCTTGGATCCACAATCAACATTCTTAATACCAGCAATCAGGAAATCAAGAGATGAATTGCATTGGGAAAATCTGCTGTAATGCACTTCTCCAGAGTACTGAAGAGCAACTCTGTCAGTCTAGGTACAAAGATGTACCTAATACAAACCATAGTCTTCTCAATTACTTGTTATACTTCACAGAGTTGGACAAAAACTAAGGATGATAGAATAGATGACTTTGAATTGTGGTGCTGGAGAAGAGTCTTGAACACACCATGGAATGTCAAAAAACCAAATATGTCTTGTCTTGGAGAGGGTGAAATCAAGTCTCTCCTTGGAGGCTAGGACTTTGAAGCTCCACCTTACTTACTTACTGTGCCAGAAGAGATCGGTCCTTGGAGAAGTACATCATGTTTGGAAGGGTGGATGGACAGCGCAGGAGAGGAAGACCCCAGATGAGATGAAAATTGATACAGAATCTAGGGCAGTAGTGGTTGGTGTGTGAGATTGGCTCAGGACAGGGCAGACTTCAGAGCTTTTGTACAAAAGGTCACTATATATCACAGAAGACTCAATGGCACATAACAACAATAATATACTATGACAGGTTTGGAAACAGGAGTGTCATCCACTTCCTACAACATGCCTCTGGAAATTCTATGAACTTTGATAAATGTCAGTAGTTGTAGAGGGACTTCAGGACTTTTGTTCATAGGGTTGCTATGAGCGATGCTTACCTCAAAGCCAATCAACAACTACAGATCATTTCTGCAACACACAATAAAAGACCTAAAGAAATGGGGAAATGTGCCCTATTTGTGGTTAGGAAGACTCAATATCATGAAAATGACAATCCAGCCAAAAGCAATCTACATATTCAATGCAATCCAAATCCAGATACCAAATTAATTTTTCAGGGAGATTGGAAGGGAAATTGTCAAATTTATTTGGAGAGGTAAGAGACCTTGAATAAGCTCTCTACTCTTTTTTGATAAACAGTTTGCCCTCTCTTCTCAGGCAGCCTCAGCCACATCCTTAAGACACAATGGTGAAGGTCAGAGTGAGGGGATTTGGCAGCATTGGGTGCCTAGTCACCAGGGCTGCTTTAAACTCTGACAAAGTGGATGTTGTTGCCATCAATGAACCCTTTATTGACCTCAACTACATGGTCTTTATGTTCCAGTATGATTTCACCCATGACAAGTTCAATGGCATTGTCAAGGCTGAGAACGGTAAGCTGGTCATCAATGGGAAAGCCATCACTATCTTTCAGGAGAAAGATCCTGCCAACATCTAGTGGGGTGATACTGGCGCTGAGTATGTTTTGGAGTCCACTGGTGTCTTCACAACCTCGGAGAACACTGGGTCTCAGTTGAAGGGTGATGCCAAATGGTTATCTCTGCTCCTTCTGCTGATTCCCTCATGTTTGTGAAGGGCGTGAACCATGAAAAGTATGACAACTCTCTCAAGACTATCAGTAATGCCTCCTTGCACCAACAACTGCTTGGCTGTCCTGGCCAAGTTCATCCATGACAACTTTGGCATCATACAGGAACTCATGACCACGGTCCATGTCATCACTGCCACCCAGAAGACTGTGGATGGCCCCTCTGGAAAGCTGTGGCATGATGGCTGTGGAGCTGCCCAGAACACCATCCCTGCATCTACTGGTGCTGCCAAGGCTGTGGACAAAGTCATCACTGAGCTGAGTGGGAAATTTACTGGCATGGTTTTCTGTGTACCCACCTCCAATGTGTCAGTTATGAATTTGACCTGTTGTCTGGAAAAAGCTGCCAAAGATTATGACATCAAGAAAATAGTAAAGCAGGCATTAGAAGGGCCCCTCAAGAGCATCCTGGGATACACTGAAGACCGGGTTGTCTCCTGTTACTTTAACAGTGACATGCACTCTTCCACCTTTGATCCTGGGACTGACATTACCCAGAATGACCAATTTGTCAAAATCATTTTCTGGTATCACAATGAATTCGGCTACAGCAACAGAGTGGTCAACCTTATGCTTCATATGGCCTTGAAAGAATAAGAGCCCCTTGGACCACCAGCCCCAGTAATTGCACTAGAAGAGAGAGAGAGACCCTCAGAAGTTGGGGAGTCCTTGCCCCAACTTGATCCCCTCCACACACACACACTGGGAATCTCATATCCTTGACACAGTTTCCATTCAGTCCCCTTGAGAAAGGGGAGAGATTTGGAGAGCATATCTTGTCATGTACCACCAATAAAGTACACTGTACTCAGAAAAATAAAAAAGGATACATTCAACCAAAGACATGTAGACATATATAGAACATTCTAGTAAATAAGAGAACAGAACAATATATATATTCTTCTCCTGTGGACATGGGATATTTTCCAGAATAGTATATTACATCACAAAGGAAGCCTCAAAGGGAGCTCTAGTGGCCTACTGACAAGATGTTGCACTGCAATCCCAGAGGTGTGTGTTTTGAATCCACCAGATACTCTGCTGGAGAAGGAGTGACAATCTCTTCTTGTACCAGTCAGATCTGATTTGATGATAAATATAATAAAATATAATAAAATACAATAAAAAATTAAAAAAATAAAAACAAAAACAAAGGAAGCCTCAATAAATTAAAAAATATAAAATTACAAAACATCTTTTCAGACAACAATGCTATATATTTTTAAATCAATGAGAAAGATCTAGGAAAAGTCAGGTACATAGGAGTTAAATAACAGCCTGCTTGAACACTATAGGCTAATTGAAGAAATAGAGAAATAAAAACATTTTTGTAAAAATTTAATTTTTTTAAAAAGATCTCATTAGAATGAAATATAGTATACCAAAATCTTTGGGACACCTCAAAAGTAGTAGTCAGAGGTCAGTTAATAGCAATAAACACACATATCAAAAAAGTAGAAAGACTTAAAATCAGTACTTCTCCTCAGCAACAATGACAATTAGAAAAAATAAAGAAAAGAAACCAACCCACCTGCAAATAAAGCCAAGAGTTGCTAGAAGAAAGGAAACAGTAAATGTTGTTTTTTACCACTGAGTCAGAACTGACTCTCCAGAGGGTTTTCAGAGGCAGTAGTCACACAGGAGGAGATTGTCCATCCTTCTCCCATGGAACAGATGGAGGAATTGAACTGTACTCCTTCGGGATTGAAGCACAGATTCTTACCACTAGGCCACCAGAGCTCCTAATATATATTAGAGCAAAATAGAAATGAAATAGAAAACAGCAAAACAATAGAATTAATGAGACAAGAAGTTTATTCTTTGGAAGGATAAATAGTATAGACAAGTCTCTGGCAAATTTAAATAAGAAAAAGTGAAGGCAAAAATAATGAATGAGGAATGAAATAGGTGATGTTAAAAGAGAATCAACTGAATTTTTAAAAAAGGAAAATAAGTGAATACTCTGAAGAACTATATTCTAACAAATTTGAAAGCCTGGAAGAAATACACAAATATTTAAGAGTCTCATGATGTGGCATAAACTGTTTATTGTCCGAAATGGCTTCCCTGTCTATTAACTTATTTTGCCATGTGGAAATGTGAGAATATATGAATAGGGTAGTTAGCATATTCACAAGAGGACTGGCCAGTCTCACTAATCCACAAGGGGATTGGGCTCACTAAACCACAAGAAAATTGGGCTCACCAAACCACAATGGGATTGGTGAGCCTCACAATTAAATTGAGCAAGCCCTATAGCAGAAAGAGAGAAACTTCACCAGAAAAGAAGAAGCAAGAGAATGTTATGTATCCTCCAAGATTAGAAATTCTTGAGCTAGTTTACCAATCTGGCCTACTCTGTAGCCGCTCCTTTGATGTCTGAAGCAACAGTGCCACCTCTTGGCCTCAGCTATATTTGTAGTGGTTTCACTTGAGAAATTTGATCTTCATCTGGTGGATTTGAGTGTAAAAAAGTAACTGTTTTGTACCATTGAGCCCAGTGTAACCCATAACATCATGAACAACGAATCTGAACTTTGCCCTATCTTATGCCATCCTTACCGTCTCTGATAGATGCAAGCCCATTGTTACAGTCGTCCTGCCAATTCATCTTGTTGTGGGTCTACTTCTCCAGACCACAAGCCGAAATGGAGGAGATCAGCTGGTGCAGTTATTAAATATTCAGTTGTTATGTCTCCGGCCAGGGATTTCAACCTACCAGCTTCTTTGTGAGAAAAAGATGTTGCAGGTTTTTTTTCCATAAAGATTTACAGCTTTGAAAATTCTGTGGGCTAGTTCTCTATATTACAGGGTCAGTAGGAGTCAGAATCAATATGATGGCAAAGGGTTTGATTAACAGAATTTCTAGTAGTGTTCATTGCATTCATGGAGCTTTACTGAGTCATACTCCGCAACACCTAACAACAACGGTGATATAAATGATATTGTTCAATAGTTTGTACATTTCGTTTGATCTCCTTTCTTGGGAATGGGAAAAAATATGGACCTTTTCCAATCTGTTGGCCAGATAGCTATCCTCCAAATTTCCTGGCATGGTTTGGTGAGTGTATCCAGGGCTGCATCTGTTAGTTAAAACAAGTTAATTGGTAGTCCATCTATTCTTGGGGTCTTATTTTATACCAATGCCTTCAGTGCAGCTTCTCCTTCCTTTCTCATTGTCATTGGTTCCTGCTCATATGAGTTTTTTCAGTGTCGATTCTTTCTTTTACAGTGACTCTATGTATTCCTTCCATCTTGTTTTGATGCTTCCTGAGGCATTCAGTATGTTGCCTTTAGCATCGTTCAATATTGTGACAAAAGGCTTAAATTTCTTTTTCAGTTCTTTCAACTTGAGAAATGTGGAGCGAGTTTTCCCTTTTTATTCTCCAATTTCAGCTCTCTGCACACTCCATTGTAATACTTTGTTTTGTTCTCCTGAGCTGCCCTTGTAAATTGTCAGTTCAGCTCTCCATCTTTGATATGTTGTCCTTTAGTTTTGGCTTCTTGACACTCCAGTGCAATCTTTAGAGTCTCTTCTGACATTCATTTTGATTTTTTTTCTTTCTCCTCTGTTTTTGTAATCACCTTTTGCTTTCTTCATGGATGATGTCCTTGATATCATCCCACAACTCATCTGGTCTTCAGTTATTGGCGTTCAATGCCTCAAACTTATTCTTAAGATTATCATGCAATTCAGATGGGATGCATTCAAGATCATATGATAATTCTTGTGGCCTTTTTTATTTTTAGTATTTTCAGCAAAATACTGATGAAGATCATGAAATGGCTGAAACAGTACATAGGTGAGGAACTGCCAGAAGTTCAAGCAGGATTTAGAAAAGGCCAGGGATATCATTGCTGATGTCAGATGAATTCTGGCTGAAAATAAGTAATACCAGTAGTGTCTGTTTGTGCTTTTTTTACTATGTAAAGGCATCTGACTGTGTGGATCACAAGTTGTGACTGACATTGAGAAGAATTGGGAGTCCCAGAGAACTTGGTTGTGCTCATGCAAAACCTATCCCTGAACAAGGAGGCTGTTGTGCAAACAGAGCAGAGGATCACTGCATGGATTGGAATTGGGAAGGAAGTATGCCAGGGTTGTATTCTCTATTCACACCTATTCAGTCTGTATGTTGAGCAAATTATCTGAGAAGCTGGACTCTTATGAGGATGAGTATGACATCAGGATTGGAGGGAGACTCATGAATTAACCTGCATTATGCAGATAACACAACCTTACTTTCTAAAGTGAGGAGATCTTGAAGCACTTGTTTCAGAAGATAAAGTAATGGCACGTTTTGGTTTGGATTGCATCTCTATATCAAGAAAACAAAGATTCATATCATTGGACTGATAGGCAGTGTCATGATGGATGGAGAAAAGATTGAAACTTTCAACAGCTTCATCTTGCCTGAATCCACAATTAAAACCATTGGTACCAACAATCAGGAAATAAGGAGACGCATTGCACTGGTGAAATCTGCAGTTAGGGACCTTTCCAAATTATTGAGTAGTCAGCTTGAGGACTAAGGTGCATCTGATTCAGGCCATAGTCTTTTCAATTACTTGCATACCAAGGCCTGGACAATGAAAAAGGATAATAGAAGAAGAATTGAGGCCTTTGAGTTATGGTGTTGGAGAAGAGCACTGAATGTTCGATGGACGGCCAAGAGAATGAACAGATATGGTTTGGAGAGGATGCAGCCAGAGAGCTCTTTGGAGGCAAGAATGATCACACTTCATCTCACATACTTTGGACATGTTGCTAGAGGTGCTATTACTTGGAGAAGGACATGATACTGTAAAGGATGGAGAGTCAGTGAAGGAGAGGAAAACCCTCAACAAGGTCGATTGACATGGTGGCTGCTGCAATGGGCTCTGTGTGTCAGGAAATGTGAGGATGATGCAGGACAGAACAGTATTCAGGTCTTTTGGTATATAGGGTCTCTATGAGTTGTGCTCAACCCAAAGGCTCCTAACAACAACAATAGGGGAAGAGTCGTTAAGTGACTGATTGATAACCAAAAACATAGTATTTTGAATCCATAAACTCTGTAGGAAAAGGATGTGGGGCAGTCTGTTTCCAAAAAGATTGTACCCTTAAAAGATTTATACGGATGTTCTGCTTTACCTTGTAGTAACAAAACTGACTGAGCAATAGAAAATATCCATATTTGAATTGTTCTGAGCACAAGAAATTAAGACTTTATAAAAACTTAGGGTACATGGGGCCAAAGGCATAAAAGAGATAAACATATGCAATGCATATACTGTTGTTGTTGTTAGTTGCTGTCAAGTAAATTCATAGTGACCCTGTGAATAACAGATCTAAATGCTGTCCTATCCTTTGCCATCTTTACCGTCCATTGGCACACTTGATTCCATTGTTTTAGTCACTGCATCAATCCATCTTGTTGATGGTTTTCCTTTCTTCTCTGTACTCTCTACTTTCCCAAGCATGATGGCTCTTTACAGTGCATAGCCTCTCCTAACAACAGGCCCAAAGTCATCTTCTCTTCCAAGAAGCACTCTGACTACACTTCTCCAAAATATGTCTGCTTGTTCTTTTGACAATCCATTGGATATTCAGCTCTCTTCTTGAACACTACAACTCAAAGATAACAATTCTTCTGTCATTCTTATTCATCATCTAGCTCTCAGATAGATAGCAAGTAACTGAAAATACCATGGCCTGAATCAAGCACACTGTGTGCGCACATGTGTGTGTTATGTGCCGTTAAGTCACCTGTGACTCCTAATGACCCTATGTACAACAGCCCTAAATCCTGCTCTGTCCTGTGCCAGTCTCACTGTCTCTGACAAACCTATCTGCATTACCTCTGTTCTGAATCAATCCACTTCATAGAGGGTATTCCTCTCCTGCACTGTCCTTCCACTCTCCCAAGCATTGTGTCCCTTTCCAAGGACTGACTAGTCCCTCCTTGTACCATGTCCAAAGTATGTCAGACTAAGCTTCAGAATCATTGCCTCCAAGGAGCAGCCTGGTTTCACATTCTCCAGGATGAGCCTCTTTGTTCTCCTAGCAGTCCATGGAATATTCAATACTGTTGTCCAGCACCACAGCTAAAAGGCATCAATTCTATAATTCCTAGACATTGCTCAGCTTACTGCTGCATAGTAAGTAATTGTAAAGACCATGGCCTGGATCAGGTACACCTTAGTCTCCAGAATGACTCGATAGAGAACTACCAGAAATATAAGCTGGGTTTAGAAAAGGTCGTGGCACTACAGACATTATAGCCAATGTTAGATGGATCTTGGCAGAAAGATAAGAGTACCAGAGAAATGCTTATCTGTGTTTCATTAACTATACAAAGGTATTTGACTGTGTGGATCACAACAAATTGTGGCTAACTTTTAAGAGTGTGGGAATCTCAGAATACTTGATTGTGCTTATGTGAAACCTATACTCAGACCAAGAAACACTCCTCAAAATAGAGTAAGGAAACTCAAAATCAGGGAAGTGTGTCAGGAATGCATCCTGTCTCTATACCTTTACAATATATATGCAGAACAGATCATTCAGGAGACTGTGCTTTATAAGGAGGAATGTGGCTTCAGAATTGGAGAAAGACTCAACAACAACCTACGTTATACTATGTTATACACAACCTTGCTTGCTGAAACTTGAAGTGGACTTGAAGTGGTTGCTGCAGAAAGGGTTGTATTCTTCAATACGGATTGAAGTTTTAACATCAAGAAAACAAAGATTTTCATCACTGGGCTAATAGCAGCACCATGAGAGATGGAGAAGAGATTGAAGTTGTTAATAATTACAGTTTGCTTGGTTCCACAATCAACACTTTTGAAACCAGCAGTCAGGAAATCAAAAGACAAATTATCCTGTGAAAATCTACTGTCAAGGACTCTCCAGAGTACTGAGAAACAACGCCAGTCTAGATAATAAGGTGCTCCTGATCCATGCCAAGGTCTTTGTAATTACTTGTTATGCATCCGAGAGCTGGACAATGACTAAGGATGACAGAAGAAGAATTAATGTCTTTGAGTTGTCATGTTGGAGAAGAGTCTTAAACACACCATGGAGTGCTAAGAAAACAAATAAGTCTTTCTTGGAAAGGGTGAAACCAAGTTTTTACTTGGAGGCTAGAATTTTAAAGCCCTATCTCACATACTTTGGGCACATGGCTTGGAGGGACTGGTCCTTGGAGAAGGACATCATGCTTGGAAGGGTGGAGGGACAAAGCAGGAGAGGAAGAGACCAGATGAGATTAATTGCTACAGTTTTACTAGAGTAATGGGGTAGGTGTGTCATACTCAGTGAGACTGGCTCAGACAGGGCAGTGTTCAGAGCTATTCTGCATAGGGACGGTCACTATGAGTCACAGGTTACTAGATGGCACATAAAAACAACAACATAAGTAGATAATAAGCAATTGAATGACCTCTGATTCCTAGCTACTCTATTTGTGTCAGAGGTGTGCACCATAGAGTTTCAAAGGCTTTGATCTTTTGAAACATATGAGGACTTCCTTCTACAGAGTTTTTTTGTGGGTTCAAAATGCTGGTTTTCAGGTTAGTAACAGAATGCAAACTGTTAACAAAAGTAATGAAAAGGATGCTCTTCTGACCCACAAATCTTACCTTCAGGAGTGAAATTACTAACTAAGCCATTTTAAACGTAGTAAGGGTTTGGAAGCAGATTGCCACATCTTTCCCCAGAAGGTGTTTGTGGCAATCTGGTTATACCTCTTTGGGTCTTCAGTTACAAGTACAGCTCTGCATCTTCCCTTGGCTTCTCAAATTAAAGACTGGCAATCATCAGAGATCCCTGAGTCAGACTAGCCTCTCTCCAGTGTCAGCCACATAAGAATCTTACTGTTTTGAGTAAACAGACCCCATTTATAACACATTTCCCTGGAAGGCATATTTTGCTTTGAGAGAGTCTCATGCCAATCTATCCTTCCAAGAAAGTATTACTTTTAAACTGTTGATTTTCATTGCTGTCAGACATAATCTCACTAGGAGAATAAGAAGCAGTCATGCTTAAGAGCCAACTGGGAGGGAAAGAAGACTCATGACTGGGTAGTACTTTGACAGACCTTCAGGAAAATAAAAATAAAGTAGCATCAAAGTGTCTCATTTTATCAGCACAGACCCCAAGTAGTGTGGGTGCAGCCCATATTTAAATATAATTAACACTTTACATGTGCCTGTGGAGAAGGAAGGGTGCTCAGGTGGCACAGTCCATAGCAAATCACACTGCTAATCCAAAGGCTGAGCATTCTTGATGGTTTGGCTACACCAGAGGCTCTATGAGAGAAAGACCAACAGCCTTTCCCTGGAACTAATGCAATGGCAGGTGAGCTTGAATTTGAGAATGGAGAAGGGACTAGGGCTACAGGCCAAATCAAGATCTCAATCCAAAATGTAGCTTAGTTTTGGACACATGTTTAGATTTCCTCTTCATTTCAGATGCCTAGTCCTGCAGGATCCTGTCTAGCACACAAAAGTGAGGAAGAATGAAGAAACATGTTCCATATTTGTGCAGATCTGTTCTACTGAAGGAACACTGAAAGTCTGTAGGCTAGTAGTTGCTGTTGTTAGGTGCCACTGAGTCAACTACTACTCATTGACCTATCCTGCACCATTTTCACTATCTCTGTCACAGTCAAGCTCATTGTGGTGGTCACTGTGCTAATCCTCTCTGAGGGTCCTCCTCTGTTGTGCCGGCTCGCTATCTTTTCCAGCATGATGTTTCTCTCCAAGGACTGGTTCATCCTGAAAACATGCCTAAAGTAAGTGAATGTTCAAGGAGTTGCAGTCAGAAAATCAAAAGGGCAGAACTCGCTCAGCATTTCTTAAGCTCAGGGAACTGAAGAACAAATTCAAACCTAGAGGTGCTATAATCAAGGATGCTTTCAGCAGAATGTTAAATTATCCAGGAAGTATTAAAAGAAGATGGAAAGAATATACTGAGTCACTGTATCGAAAGGAATTGGCAGACACAGAAGAATTTCATGAAACAACATATGAGCAAGAGCCTATGGTGATGAAAGAAGAAGTTCAGGCTGCTTTGAAGGAAATGGCAAAAAATAAGGCCTCAGGAATAGATGGTATACCAACTGACATACTTCAGCTAACAGATGCTGCCCTGGATGTGCTCACCAAGTTGTGCCAAGAAATCTGGAGAACAACCACTTGGCCAACTGACTGGAAGAGATCTATATTTGTTCCAATCCAAAGAAAGGTGACACAACAGAGTGTGGAAACTATAGAACAATCTCATTGATTTCACATGCAAGCAAGATTCTACTGAAGATTATCCAAGGACGACAGGAACAGCACATCAGCAGAGAACTACCAGAAGTCCAGGCTGGGTTTAGAAGGGATCGTGGTACTAGGGATATTGTAGCTGATGTTAGATGGATCTTAGCTGAAAGCAGGGAATACCAGAAGAATGTCTTTCTGTGTTTCATTGACTATGCAAAGGCGTTTGACTGTGTGGATCATAAAAAACTGTGGCTGACTCTGAGAAGAATGGGAATCCAGAACACTTGATAGTTCTAATGTGAAACTTATACTTGGACCAGGAGGCAGTCATCAGAACAGAGCACGGGAACACTGAATGGTTCAAAATTGGGAAGGGCGTACACCAGGGATGTGTCCTAGCTCCATACCTTTTCAACCTGTATGCAGAAGAGATCATACAGGAGGCTGGGCTCTATGAGGAGAAATGTGGGGTCAAGATTGGTGGACGATCTATCAACAATCTGTGTTATGCAGATGACACAACCCTGCTTGCTGAAACTGAGGAGGACCTGAAGCACCTGCTGCAGAGGGTCAAGGACTGTAGCCTCCAATATGGATTGAGGCTCAATGTAAGAAGACAAAGATTCTCACCATTGGGCTAATTGGAAGCATCAGGATGGATGGTGAAGAGATTGAGACTATTCACTTCAGTTTGCTTGGCTCCACAGTCAACAGTCTTGGCACCAATAGCCAGGAAACTAAAAGGCTCATTGCCATGGGAAAGTCTGCTGTTAGGGACCTCTCCAAAGTACTGACGAGCAATGGTGTCTCTCTGGAGAATATGGTGTGTCTAATACAGGCCATGGTCTTTGCAATCACTTGTTATACATCAGAGAGTTGGACAATGACCAAGGAGGACAGAAGGAGAATTAATGCCTTTGAGCTGTGGTGCTGGAGAAGAGTATTGAAAGTACCATGGACTGCTAGGAAAACAAACAGATTCATCCTGGAAAGGGTTAAACTGGGTGGCTCTTTGGAGGCAAGGATTCTGAGGCTCCATCTAACATACTTTGATCATGTTGTAAGAAGAGACTGGTCCTTGGAGAAGGACATCATGCTGGGGAGGGTGGAGGGACAGCACAGGAGGGGAAGGCCCTCTATGAGGTGGATTGATTTGGTGGCTGGGTTTATCCGGATGGCAGAGACAGTGCAATTGGCACAGGACAGAGCAGAGTTTAGGGCTGTTGCACATAGGGTCGCTATGAGTTGCAAGCGACTTAACGACACATAACAACAAAAACAACAATGTAAGTAAGAGGAAGTTTCAACATCTTTGTCTCTATTGCAATGAAATATGCAAGGAGCTGAAGCTAGACAACCAGAAGAAAAGAATATGCTAAGTATTTCTAAAACCTTGGACCTGCCCATGTTTAACCAGGAAGACAGCCAAGTAGTCTGCTCTGTGCTTGCGGGGCTTCAGATCTAGTTGCCTTTCAGCCTCATGTCAAACACCAGCACCAAAGTTCCAACTGAGTCACTGTCCATGAAAAATACCCCTAACTAGGAACTCATCCTGCTACATTGCAAGGGCCTCAGCTGGGCCAGAAAAGGCTGTTTTGCACCATTATATATGTATATGCCTGATTGTCTTTATAATTTGCTATAAGAGATACAACACCTGTCAGTTCCTAATATTGGAGAATGATTTAATATTGATAATTACTTTACATCTTAGATATGTATATGCTTGCTTGTTTATTTTTTGCTTTCACCAGTACAGCACTTGTCTGTCAGTTTGCTGTACTGGTGTAACTTATGGGTTGCTGTGATATTGAAAGAAATTCTACCTGTGTGTCAAATGCCAGAAGGTTCATGGTGGACACTTTGCAGTGAAGCTTCTAGATTAAGACAGACTAGGAAGAAGGATTGATGCCTCACTTCCAAAATAACAAGCCTTTGAAAACCCTATAATATAGGATGGCATAAATATTTAATGAACTATAAGACAAATTAATAATAAATGTTTTGAAGAAAGATAAATTAGAGTAAGAATGGCAGATAAAATTTTATATTTTAGACTGAGTAGTCAGGAACATTACTGTGAAGATAGTGTTTAGGGATAGATCTACAGGGAAAGATTGTTCCTAGTAAGGCAAAGAGAAAGTGGTTCAGGTGTGTGGTTGTTGTGTTCAAGGAAGAAAAGAGACAAGTGTGACTGGAATCCAAGAAACAGGAAATGAGGCTCTGAGAACAGGATTCAAACTTAAGTCTTCATTCTGTGTGTAATAGAAAGCCAGGATTGAGTATGTATAATGTAGAAATAATTTAAGAATCATTGTAGTAGATAAGGCACCTTACTAAATATTGGTGCACAGAGTTGAAATGCAGTCCCTGGCCTGATGAGCACTACTAACGGACATAAATTTTGAGGCATTCCAGAAACAGGAGGCTGAGAACTCCATAATGCCTCACTGACAAGGTGGAATTCAACCTGGACTTGAAGTAGAAAAAAGGAAGACTTTCAGTCAAGAAAAGAGTGAGCACACTGCTTTTAGAAGAAAGTGTCTCATCACATATAACAGAAAATTACATAGTCATAAGGAGAAATGAAGTCTTGATAAATGCTACAGTATGGATGTGCTTTGAAATTATTATACTAAGGAAAAGAAAACATTTACAAAAGACATATTTTCACAAAATACATGGTCCCAATTATATGAAATAACAATGAGGAAGTCTACAAATGTTAAAGCCTATTAGTGGTTACTAGAGGGAGACTTGCTACTTAGGGGACACTGTTCTATCATGGATGGGCAGATTTGCCAATGGACAAAGATGAGGCTGGAAAAAAATGTTATTGTTATATGTCATTGAGTCACCTGCAAGTCATAGCAACCCTATGTACAATAGCCCTAAACTCTTCTCTATTCTGTGCCAATCTTACTGTCTTTTTGACACACCTACCTCCATTACCTCAGTCACTAAATCAATCCATCTCATCGAGGGTCTTCCTCTCTTTCTTCCTCTCAAGCATGATATCCCTCTCCAAGGATTGTTCTCTCCTTGCAAAATGTCCAAAGTATGTCAGACAAAGCTTCAGAACACTTGTCTCCAAGGAGCAGCCTGATCTCACCCTCTCTAGGATGAATCTGTTTGTTCTCCTAGCAGTCCATTGTATAGCGAATATAATTAATGCTGCTGAACTCTACATGAGAAAATTGTTGAAATGGCAAATGTTTTGATATATCTCT